>NW_022436954.1:24426577-24439649 GCF_009761245.1 Sapajus apella
ACACACACACACACACACACACACACACACACACACACACATAAAATTGCACCTTAGGTTCTAGGATACATGTGCAGAACATGCAGGATTGTTGCATAGGTACATACATGGCAAGGTGGTTTCCTGCCTCCATCCACCGTCACCTAAATCTGGCATTCTCCCCATGTTAACCCTCCCCAACATCCCTACCCCTCACTGTCCCTACCCTAATCCCCCCAACAGACCCCAGTGTGTGATGCTCCCTTCCCTGTGTTCATGTGTTCTCACTGTTCAACACCTGCCTATGAGTGAGAACATGTGGTGTTTGATTTTCTGTTCTTGTGTCAGTATGCTGAGAATGATGGTTTCCAGATTCATCCATGTCCCTACAAAGGACATGAACTCATCAATTTTTATGGCTGCATAGTATTCCATGGTGTATATGTGCCACATTTTCCTTGTCCAATCTGTCATCAATGAGTATTTGGGTTGGTTCCAGGTCTTTGCTATTGCAAACAATGCCTCAATGAACATACATGTGCATGTGTTTTCATAATAGAACAATTTATAATGCTTTGGGTACATACCCACTAATGGGATTGCTGGGTCAAATGGAATTTCTATTTCTAGGTCCTTGAGGAATCGCCACACTGTCTTCCACAATGGTTGAACTAATTTACACTCCCACCAACAGTGTAAAAGTGTTCCTATTTCTCCACATCCTCTCCAGCATCTGTTGTCTCCAGATTTTTTAATGATTGCCATTCTAACTGGCATGAGATGGTATCTCAACGTGGTTTTGATTTGCATTTCTCTAATGACAAATGATGAGATTGTTTTCATGTTTCTTGGCCTCATATATGTCTTCTTTTGAAAAATGTCTGTTTATGTCCTTTGCCCACTTTTGAATGGGTTTGTTTGCTTTTTTCTCATAAATCTGTTTTAGTTCTTTATAGATTCTGGGTATGAGCTCTTTGTCAGATGGGTAGATTGCAAAAATTTTTACCATTCTGTTGGTTGCCGATTCACTCTAATGATTGTTTCTTTTGCTGTACAGAAACTCTAGAGTTTAATTAGATCCCATTTGTCTATTTTGGCTTTTGTTGCCAATGCTTTTGGTGTTTTGGTCATGAAGTCCTTGCCTATGCCTATGTCCTGAATGGTTTTGCCTAGGTTTTATTCTAGGGTTTTTATGGTGTTAGGTCTTATTTTTAAGTCTTTAATCCATCTGGAGTTAATTTTAATGTAAGGTGTCAGGAAGGGGACCAGTTTCTGCTTTCTGCACATGGCTAGTGAGTTTTCCAAACACCATTTCTTAAACAGGGAATCCTTTTCCCATTGCTTGTTTTTGTCAGGTTTGTCAAAGATCAGATGGTTGTAGGTGTGTGGCGTTGCCTCTGAGACTTAAAGAGAGCCAAAACTAACAAAGGATGTAAAGAACCTCTTCAAGGAGAACTACAAACCACTGCTTAAGGAAATAAGAGAGGACACAAACAGATGGAAAAACATTCCATGCTCACGGTTAGGAAGAATAAATATTGTGAAAATGGCCATACTGCCCAAGGTAATTTATAGATTCAATGCTATCCCCATCAAGCTACCTATGTCCCTCTTCACAGAACTGGAAAAAACACCTTAAACTTCATATGGAACCTAAGATGGCCCACATAGCCAAGATAATTCTAAGCAAAAAGAACAGAGCTGGAGGCCTCAGGCTACCTGACTTCAAATTATACTACAAGGCTACAGTAATCCAAACAGCATGTTACTAGTACCAAAACAGAGATATAGACCAATGGAACTGAAAAGAGATGTTTCTTTATACTATATTTTGGTAACATACAAGCATGAGCCACCACACCCAGCCTTAAATTCTTTTTCAAAATATCTGCCTCTAGAACAGAATTACAAGCAAGGCATGCCAATTAGACATTGTAACGATAATGTCATAGCCTAAAATGATGGGCAGGAACACATTTCCAAAAACATATCCAGACTCCTCTTTTACTCATTTCCTTATTGTAGGGTACCAGCCCTACATCACCCATGGGTACCCCGAGTTCAGTGGGACAGAGGAATGAGAAAAAGATAGCTTAAGAGAGAAAGTGGGACCAGGGGCCATCACTTTATTACTTTGCGGGTGACAATGAAGGCCCCAATCTCTGATCATCCACACTATTTATTGGCTACAATAACTTTGATCTATAGTGTGGGGTGGAGTGATGGTGGAGTGAAACAGAGAGCGGGAACTGAATCAGTGAGCTGGAACTGGTGTGTCATTCTAAGGATTGATAAGAGTGCTGCTTTGAGAGTTTCACAAAACAAGAACATGTGGTTATCTTTAGCCTATTATCTATAAGCAGCTGATGGAATGTGGGCCTTATAAGGAGTCTACACGTCTGGTTATGTCATAGCGCTACGAAGAGGTTTTACGTCCTTGAGCACAATGTTTATGGTAACACAGACTAGGTCACCCTGCACCAGAACATGAGGCATGGAGAGGCCTTCCTCCTCAGAGGCCTCTTGCAGCCTTCCACAATTTGCTGTTCTTTGTTTATATGTTACTCACAACCAATTTATATAGGTACTCTGTTAGGCCTTTTTCCTTTGCTGCTTCACCTAACACTTATGACTAGAGGTAACATTTAGCTCTCTATATTTTGCTCTCCAGAGAGGAGGGGATTGGTCTTGATTCTCTCTAGGTTTGATGTACACCATAGTATCATAGATATCCAAGAGAAAAGGATAGAAGTTCTGGACACATTTGACGGGTTTGAAAATTCTATCTCCAGAATTGTCTGGATAGGTGAATTTAAAGTGTGTGGCAAGTACAACTGCAATTCAGGCAAGAGTTATTCTCAGCGTCCCTACTTAGACAAGCAAAATTGAATGCTGACAGAATCAGACAAAGTCCAAAACCTTGGATGTTAGCAAGTCTTTTGTATTTTAGCCTTGACGCCAGGCTTTTGAGTAAGGCTTTGATCCTGGGATGGAACTACAATTCTAGTCAGAAGAGTTAATAGGTTTAAGAATGCAGGGTAGTGTAGTAGGGGCACAGATTTGATGTCCAGAATGTCTAGGTTTTAGTCCTACCTGTTAAGGCTCTGTCAAGTTACTTGTACTGTCTCTTCTTCAGCTTTCTCTTGTAAAATGAACATATTTTGAGGTGGGCAGAATACTTGTGAGAAACTTAATATGTAAAACAGTGCCAGACCATTATAAGCTCTATTTATGTTTATTCCAGTAATAATATTAATTATATCAACTTACATAATCATTAATAATTACCAGATCTCATTGGTATTATGCTGAGTTCTGTTCTGCTAGCTACCTTGAACACTATTATTTTTTATTTTTTTATTTTTTTTTGAGATGATGTCTCCCTCTGTCACCCAGGCTTTAGTGCAGTGGCATGATCTCAACTTACTGCAACCTTCACCTCCTGGGTTCAAGCAATTCTCCTGCCTCAACCTCCTGAGAAGTTGGGACTACAGGCACACGCCACCACACCTGGCTAATTTTTTGTATTTTAGTAGAGATGGGGTTTCACCATGTTGCTCAGGCCAATCTCAAACTCCTGAGATCAGGCAATTCTCCCACCTCGGCCTCTCAACATGCTAGGATTATGGGCGTTAGCCACTGCACCTGGCCTGAACAGTATTTTTAAAATTCCGCCTTGCTTATTTATTAAATGAGTTTAATAACAGTTACCTTTCAAAGTGGTGGTAAGAATTTGAAGTTTTACGAAGCACCTAGCATGGATTTTGAGGTGCTTATTTCTAAAATAATTTTACGAACCAATGATTATTTCTAAAATAATTTCTATATCAAGGCAGAAGCTAAGAATATGGACAATTCAGCAGGTGTCTCTGGATAATAAGGTGGGTGCTCAGTTTCTACTTGGTTTCAGGTTTCAGAAACAAAAAACTGATTTCCTTTTAAACTACAATTGAGATGAGGGAGATCCTGAATTGTTGAAATTGGCTTTGATTCTGTTAATATTAGCTCAAGAATTTTGTTTAGATGCCATCGCTACATACATCTTGAAAAAAAAAAAATTACATACATCTTGAAAAAAAAAAAAAAAAAAAGCCAAGACTGACAAACATTTTGAGTTCAGAATTTCACTGCTAATGTAAGAGTGACAATTATCATGGTTTTCTATTTTTGAGTATGAAGGTAACACCATTTACTATGTTAGTTCCTGGAAAATTAGAGAACAGTTTAAAGTATTCTTAAGACAACCATGAGTGTGCTTTAACATACTTTTGGCATGTTAAAATATTACAAACATATGGTAAGGTCCATCAACTTTGATGCCCTTAATATACATAATTTTGATATTTAACACACTATAATAAGAAATTCACATTTGGAAAAAGACATTGAACATGAACGTATTTGCAGGTTTGCAGCTGCTTGATATTATTCCTGTGTTTGTTGAATGGTTAGAAATATGACTTATTGGCAAGGTTTAAATATGCTAGGTTCATAGTATTTCATCTCTAGAGGGTATCTACTAATAATAATTACTGGTACTAGATACAGAATGACTTCTATGCTTACCACTCTTCCCACAAAATAAATTATTTGTTAAACAGGCAAACTTTTCTGTGACGAGAATAAGAAAATTTAACACCAAATCAAAGGTTTCTGATTTTTTTTATGCTAAGCATCAGAGATAATCTAATCAAAATAAAGAGAAAAATCGATTTCTTTTTTGATTAACCTAATTTTTTTCTTTTTCCTCCAAAATGGTTTGCTGCAGATATGACTTTACCATATTAAGCCAAAAATTGAGCTTGTAGTCTTTTATTTATTTCAGCCTTTAATGGGTGAACAAAGTAAAATTAAAATTGAGGTCTTCAGTCAAAATTTGCAGACTGACCTATATTACCCTTCATGAACTATTAAATAAATAGATAAGTAGGCTAAATACAACTGATCATTAATCTCTTTTAAATTAAAATAAATGAATCATTTATTTATTTATTAAAATAAACTAATCTTCATTCATCACATACCATATAACAATAAATTCCAGAAAACAGCAAACAAAATAGAATTTCTATAAAGTAATATACTCTTTAAAATGTATAATGTCATGTATACTAAAGTAACATAGTTTACATATTATGTATTTTAATATTTAGAACTTATAGTATGTAAATAATGTGGCATAGAAGTATATAAATCTTAACATATTTGTATGACTCAAGAAACATGGTTTATTGAAGACAGAAGTAAATCTGGGGACAGAAAACCAGTATTCCAGCTGCATGATCTTGAACACAGGTACATTCAGGTATATTCTGGGATAAAGTACATTAAATCGGAGATTTTAAAGGTAGAAGCTAAAAGTGGAAAAGATCTGTCTCATTATCTGAACTTTAATATTGACCACTAGGAACTAGAGTAGATATTTGTTTGTAGATTTTTTAAATAAATTCAGGAACAAATAAAAATATAAAAAAATGCCTGAGTGCCCCCTCCCCTCTGCATTTTTCCACCTCCCTTCCTCTTTCCTTACCCCTCACATTAAGTGTTGACCTCAATTTGATGGACATCCAGTGCAGTCTTTGATGAAGATGGTCAATCGTACCTGCTTTAACAAGCTAGTGCCTTCACAGCTGTGATACCATGCCGCCTAGTTATTTTTGTCTTGATAAAAGACAATTGTCAAGCTTTAGCTACAACTAATTTAGGAACTTCTCAGTGCTTGCTATTTCTGAATATACACGTTTTGGAGGTTACTTATTTATTTTCTCTTAATGAAACTCCTTTCTTGCCTTCTGGGAATATATACAGCACTCAAAAAAGTATTTGCAGTTCTGCCTGAAAATAGTCACATGCAAACTTTTAAACATCCAAACTATTATCCCGGCTTTGTTATTATCAAATGTTGCTGCCATTATTTATGCTTAGCTGAATTTATACTGTCTCTAATTCCTATACATTTGGTAGATAATCCTAGAGATGAGATCAATATAAGGGCATGTTAATTTAATTAAATCATTTTATCCAAATATTTATGTGCTTATTTTCTTAGACACTATTTTGAGTACAGAGCCCTAAAGAAAAAAAAAAAAAAGTTTTACACATTCTCACATTGAGATGACTCAATAATGTCTTTTTCATTCATTCATTTACTCAACACATAATTATTTGTTTCTTACTGTCTGTGAGGTATCAGAAAAGAAGAGATAAAACACACAATCACTGTATTAGGGTTCTCCAGAGCAACAGAATTAGTAGGAGAGATGTGTATATAAAAGGAGTTTATTCAAGAGAATTGACTCACATGATCACAAGGTGATGTCCCACGATAGGACATCTGCAACTGAGGAGCAAGGAAGCCAGTAGTGGCTCCGTGCAAATTCAAAAGACTCAAAAGAAGAGAAGCTAAAAGTGCAGCCTTCAGTCTATAACCAAAAGCCCAAGAGCACCTGGCAAACCACTGGTGTAAGTCCAAGAGTCCCAAGACTCTTGGAACCTGGAGTCTGATGTTCTAGGGCAGGAAGCAACCAGCATGGGAGAAAGATGAAAGCAGAAGACTCAGCAAACCAGCTTATGTCACCTATCTTTGCCTGCTTTTTCTAGCCGTGCTGGAAGCCAATAGGGTGGTGCCCATATACATTGAGTTGTCTTCTCCCAATCCACTGACTCAAATGTTAATCTCCTCTGGTAACATCCTCACAGACACACTCAGAAACCAAACTTTGCATCCTTTAATCCAAATAAGTTGACACTTAATATTAACCATTAATTAACCATTAACAGTCACTGACTTCAATAAATCTTCAGTTTACTTTAAAAACATACTACAGGAAACAGAAATTAAATTTAAGCAAAATAAATTATCTACTAGCATTAAGCACAAAATGCTAAAGGAAGTTAAAGGAGTCTGACCTGGATCCTCATCCTGGTAGACATCATTATGGAGACTAACTATCTGGATAATAGTAATTGGATTAAAAATAATAATATGGATTTAAAAAAAAACTGAGTTGTGCAATTTAAATGGGTGCTTTGTATATTACATGAAGCATATATAAATAGTAATGTTTAAAAATAAGGAAAAATAAATGAGATCCTGAATAAAGGTAATAGCATTAAGAATGAAAAGGAGAGGGGTGAGAAAGTTGACAGATGGGATATAAAGAATTTCTGGGCTAAGTGGATTGCTTGGGTGTGGGAGAGTGATGGTAAGAAAGAAGGAAAAGACCAGGAAAATATTCTGTTTATTATATGTATAGGTCCTGAGTGATGGTAATTTTAATTAATGAAAAAAGAATCTACAGAAACATTATTTATGTTTGGGAGTAATATGATAATATATGATTAGTTCTGTGATTTTCAAATTAAGTTTAAGCTGCTTATGTAATATGTACGGGTCACCAATAGGTGTTTTAATAAAAATATGTAACTTAGGAGAGCCATTTAGGCTATAAATGTAGATTGGAAAACTGCCACTGAACAGGTGGACTGTAAAATCATGGGGTAGGTAGGCAGGCTTTTCCAGAAAGAATATTTTGGTGGAGAAAAATAAAGGGAATAAACCTCTGGAAACCATCATGACAGAGAAAGGAAATTGAAAACATTATTTTAAAGTTAATGGGTCCAAATTCAAAAGAATTTTGAGTGAAATGACATATTACATATTGTCTAGTATAGCAGTTTCAAATATGGGAATAGGTCATGTAGATCTCTTGATTCTCTTGAAACCATAATGGAAATGAAGCACATAAAATATGTAAAATAATAATTACTCTTTTAAAATCAGAGCATGCATGTATGACCTTTTGGCTATTTCCACCTAAGAGTGGGAGTCACTGAGTTGCTCACTGCAACCTTCTTAAACTATATATACTATAGGATGAAAATATCTGCTTTAATTGACACCTTTATTTTACTTAGGAGAGAAGCTATGCCTCAACTAGAGGTCCACTTGACAAGCAGAATTACACTGAGTATTATATACAGTAAGGGACTTAAAGGAATGAGACCTACCCAGTTGGGGGAAAATAATGGGAAGCAAGAATGCCAAAGTGAGAGTTGGAATATCAGAAAAAAGTCAACACCCAGCTCCCTTGAAGCCTTCAAGTAGGTGACAAATGAGGGCTTTCAAGGAAATGAGGGAAATCAAACACAACTAGCTTGCAATGTGAGACCAGGAAGGAGAGGTGGTGAAGTCTGTAGAAGCTGCTGCAATCAGGAAGAAAAGCTGAACACAGGGAAGGATAGTGAGGACATGCTAAAATTCACTGGCATCTGTGTCTTTTAGGACCTCCTAGATAGTAAGCTGCTATTCCACTTCCATGTTCTTAATTAATCCCATGCATATTTCTCTTTTAGACACCTTCTATTCAGGAAAGTGATTACTAGAAAACATAGCTCTACCTTGGGTAAGCTGACACAAGATTAAAAACACCACAGAGACACTGACAAAACTTTAAGCCGGTCTCTCACTGAATTACTAAGTAACCCAAATAGTGGTTATTTTAAACATAGAGATTTTTTTTTTTTAATCCATAACACCTTTAGCTGCTTGCACGTCTTTAAAAGTAGACTTTTTTTTTTAAATTTCTTAAGTACTATTCTTGAATCTGATGTTAATAGTTCAAATTCTATTTATTTATTTATTTATTTATTTTATTTAGAAAACAACTCTGTCTTACTCTGTTGCCCAGGATAGAGTGCAATTGTTGGCTCACTGCAGCCTCAATTTCCAGGGCCTCAAGTGATCCTCTCACCTCAGCCTCTGTAGTAGCTGGGACTACAGGCACACACCACCATGCCTGGCTAATTGCTTTATATTTTTTTTGTAGAAATGGGCTTTGACATGTTGTCCAAGCTGGTCTCAAGTTCCTGAGCTCAAGTGATCTGTCCACTTCAGCCTCCCAAAGTGCTGGGATTACAGGCATAAACCACTACAATGAGGGTAGATTTTATTAAAGTATATCTTTGTTTTCTTAAAATATCTCTTTGCTCATCGTTCTGTTATTATTTTACTTGCTTCTTTTTTATATTTTGTTTTTCATTCTATATTAACTCATTTTGTTCATGTTATTTTTTTCTTCCAATTGAAGATGAGCTTTCATTAGGTGTTCCTATTTATAATACATGAACTCCATGGTCAGTATGAGGAGCTGACACAGGTTTCTCCTGCAATTACATGAGGCTACTTCTCTAACAAATGTGAACCTTAAGTGGAAATACTAGTTATTACTCTGAGTAAGTGGGGAGAGCTCCTATGCGAGTTTCTAAGGAACTCTCCACGAAAGGCAAAATAAGAAAAGCTTTTGTCTTAGAATAGAGAGTACCTGGGCTTTATTCTGATATTCTCTACTTTTCCAGCACCTTATCTGGGATTCATACCTGAATATATCTCTCCCACTTTATAAAGATCAGTTCTAAGGATTTAGCTTAAAAACAATATATCTCTCCCACTTTATAAAGTGGGATCAAATATATATAAATATATATATCTCCCACTTCATAAAGATCAGTTCTAAGGCTTTAGCCCTTCCTGTAACCTATTATTATCCCTAAGAAACAGCATTGTCCACTTTTATAATTATCAGTTCCAAAATAAGTTATGGTAATTGTTCCCTGATTTTGTCAAGGTCTTTGTAGGCCACAGCCCAGTTTTTCCCTATGAAAGTCTATGCTTATATTATACATGTTCTTTATCTACAGGATTTCACATGCTTGCTTCCCTCTGCTTAGTCTCCAGATTTCGAGACCATAGACGGCATCTGTGACATATATCCATCACTATAAGAGTTTAACACTCTTCTTCAACAACATTAGATAGTAAGCTGCTACTCCACTTCCACCTTCTTAATTAATCCCATGCATATTTCTCTTTTAGACACCTTCTATTCAGGAAAGTTATTACTAGAAAACATAGCTCTAGCTTGGGTAAAAGTTGACACAAGTTCAGAATTCTGGGATATCAGTGGCAAATCATTTATCTCCCTATCTACATTTTCATCCATCCACCCCTTGGGGTGGCAATGGGAATGGTTTACCCCTGAAAGGGCCACTTCATGACCAAGATTCATACATGTATTGCCTCTACTTTGTGCTTAAAAAAGTATTGTCAGTTAAACACCTGAAGTTAGTATACATAGATGTTTGTGTAACCGTGCTTAAACTGAAGAACACTGTTGGACATGATAGCAATACTGCCTTTATCACTGGGCAACTGGAGTCCCCAATCCAAGCCCCACTCCATGGGGCCACTAACATTTCAGGATAGTTTATTGCTATTTTTCTAGGACCCCTCTAGTCCCTGGGTCTAGCCAGACTGGAGGTTGTAAAGACAGTTTTCCTGAAGCCAGGACAAGACTCTCATAGGCCAAAGCTCGATTTATATCCATTCATCAGCTTTCCAACTCTTCACCCCTAGCTACCACAAGTGGAATCAACCAAAGGCACTAAGAAGCTCCAAGCACCTTGAAGTCTGCCACATTCTATGGAAACATCCTGGTAAGCATATCAATCCCCTTGTGTTGTCTGTTTCTTTTGTGAGGCAACTCAGAGTACAGAGTAATTTCAACATGCTGATTTTTTGTGACTGACATGTGCACTAGACATAAGACAAGTTCAGAATTCTGGGATATCAATGGATCTCGCTACCTAAATTGTCATCCATCCACCCCTTGGAGTGGCAATGGGAATATTTTACCCCTGAAAGGACCATTTCATGACCAACATTCATACATGTATTGCCTCCACTTTGTCCTCAAAAGATATGGAGGCTTTGTTAATAAGCCACACCACAGTTAATGTCCTCTCTTGCCTCTGATCTATGTGGTGATATTTTACTCTCCTAGGAGGATAGTAAGCCATGTACAGGTGAGATGGGACAGGCCCACTTTTATCACTCCATCCACAGACTTATGGACTATCTTTCCCACTGCGGGTGATATGTGGAAGGTAGCAATGCAGTAGACGAAAGATAACTAGTAATGCAGTGGTAGTGGCCTAAAGACTTCAATAGGATATATGGTCGGAATATGTGTTGTTCTACCTTTGCACTATAAAATTCTAAACAGCACATTCAACATGCCAACAAAATAAATTATAGTGGCTCATATTTTCTTGCACACCCAGACCAAGACTTTCATTCATGGTCATTTTAAATGAAGCACAGTAGTAACTTGCAAGAGTCACTGAAAGCTGATATTTATAAGCAGGATAAGAAATGATGCAATGTCCTGAAGAATGGCATAAGAGGTATTAAATAATTAAACGAATGACACTAGGGAACTGCAGAAGTTGAAGACTTATTTTTTTAAGTAACCACCATTTCTGCAGAGCCATAGTATTGAAGATGATACCAGCTGGCTACCTTCTTCCCACATGTATCAGTTTGCTAGGGTTGCCATAACAAATTACCACAAACTGAGTGTCTTAAATAACAGAAATATGTTATCTCACAGTTTTGGAAGCCACAAGTCTGAGATTAAGGGATTGGCAGGGACAATTTCCTTCTGATGGTGTTAGGGAAGAATCTACTCCAGACCTCTTTCCTAGTTCCTTGGCTTGTAGCAGCCTAACTACAATCTTTGCTTGGTTGTATCTCTGTCTTTGTGTCTGTATCCAAATCATTTCTTTGCATAAACCCAACAGTCACATTGCAATTGCATTAGTGGCCTGCAATCTTAACTAGTTACATCTGCAACAAGCCTTCCTCCAATTTGGTCATATCTTGATTTTCTGTGAATTGAGACTTCAACATGTGGATTGAAGGGGTTAGAATTTAACCCATAACATTAAATGTTGGGAAATATGAGATTACTAAAAACAGTTCATTTAACAATAAAGGACAAGAAATGGTTTCTAAGTATGAACAGTAAATATGGTATTTGGACACTCTAGAGGATCTTTACATGACTGGACAATAAATCTGTGTCATTACCTCTTTGCTATCAATTATAAATTTTTCTTAAAAATATCAATAAACTTCATGTGGGTCAATGAATTTCTAATACATTGTCTAATTGAATGGTTTATGTAGACAGGGATCCTTCAAAAATAATTTGCCTGGAAACCCACAAAAGTAGCCCTGATATATGATATGCTTTGCACTATATTATCACTTGCGGAAAAAAGTAAAATGTGTATTTTACATAAGATATGTGCATAGTTAACTATTCAAAATGACAATATACTTTTTACCATTCTCTTTGAGATGCATGTAGCTTACTGTATTCTTAATGAAATAGTTTATAATAGTGTCAATAGGAATGTAACAATGTGCTGAAGGAAAATTATTTATAAGACAAAAATACTTTGTTTCATTTTCTGTCTAAATTTTAAAATTTAGATAATTGGGGGACAGGTGAAATTATGAAATATGTTATGAAATCATTTAATAATGTTTAAAGTTTCCTCAAGAATATGGTTAAAAATTTAGTAAAATGTACAATATATCAGATACTTTTAAGCATTTGAATATATTAATTGCTACTTCTGTACCTATAGTTAGGATCAAAACCACAGTTGAGATAACAGCTTTAACCATGTGTTTATAAATAAATGAGTTATCTATTATATATTATAAGTGAATTATCTATCTTATTATCTATATTATTTGAGAATATATATACATATTTCCCAAAATGTATACAAATACATTTCTATAATAAATCAGAAATCAAATTTGGTATTCTACACAATCCACTGTTAAATGTACATGTTATTTAAACAGTGTTTTGTAGCTGGTCACAGTGGCTCACATGTGTAATCCTAGAACTTTGGGAGTCTGATGTAGGAGAATGACTTGAGCCTAGGAGTTTGAAGCTGCAGTGAGCTGTGACTGTGCTGCTACACTGCAGCTTTGGTGAAAGAGCAAGACACTGTCTCAAAAAAAAAAAAGAAAGAAAAGAAAGGAAAGGAAAGGAAGGAGGGAAGGGAGGGAGGGATGGATGGAAGGAAGGAAGGAAGGAAGGAAGGAAGGAAGGAAACATTCTCTCTCTCTCTGTTCCAAAAGAAACAAAGAGAGAGTGAGAGAGAGATAAAAAAAAAAAAGAGAGAGAGAGGCAGAGGAGAAGGGGGAAAGGAGAGGGGAGGTGGAGAGGGA
>NW_022436954.1:24439749-24499066 GCF_009761245.1 Sapajus apella
TGGAAGGAGAGAGGGGGGGGGGGGAGGGGGGAGAGGGAGGGGGAGGGGGGAGAGGGAGGGGGAGAGGCGGAAAGAAAGAAAGAAAGGAAAGGAAAGAAAGAGGGGAAAGAAAGAAAGAAAGAGAGAGAGAGAAAGAAAGAGTAAAAGAAAAAGGGAGGGAGGGAGGGCGAGAGAGAGGGAGGGAGGGAGGAAGGGAGGGAGGGAGGAAGGGAGGGAGGGAGGAAAGAAGGAAGGAAGGAAGGAAGGAGGGAAGGAAGGAAGGAAGGAAGGAAGGAAGGAAGGAAGGAAGGAGAAAGAAAGAAAGTTAGTTCTTTCTCTTTGTTCCCCAATATATCTATTTTGTAAAACTGAAATTATATTTGACTTCCTTTAGGAAGAAATATTGCTAATTACCAATTTTAAAAACTGTATTTCATTATTTTCTGCAACCATGAAATTAGGATTTTTATATGTAATACAGATATATCATTGAGCAGGTAAAGGCATAAATAAGCAATTAGACATTTATATAGATTCTATTCGAAAGATAGATAAAAATTTTTTTTCATAGTATACCAAACTATGAGAAGACTTTAATAATGTACAAACCTAGTTTTAAAAAAAAAGGTAAGAAATTATTTACCTGCATTTTCAGTAGTTTGTGGTTCTATGTAAAGTACCAAGGAAAATATTATTTCTAAATAAGGAAGATTTCCTCATAGGTTCATGAAAGATGAACAATTTATTTTTGATGTAATTATAACTTCTTTAAAAGCAATGTTTATAGACTATTACTGTATAATGCAATGAAAATTTTAAAAATAGAGAAAAGCCTTGCTGGGTTTTACACAGTACTAGGTCCTCATTTAGATCTTTTTGACAAGCCCTTTTTATAGAGTAAATATGCTGTTTTGCTTGAGCTGAGGACAGCATTTGTAATGTCTGTATGTATATAAATTTGGAAGGTACAAATTGACAAGATGCTTGATGACATGTCAAGAAATATTTGCAAATATTTCTAGTATCAGCACAATTCAGATTCAAATAAGAACTTTTCTGACACAAGACCATTTATATGTAAACTAGTAAATAGGATGGATGGAAGGAAAGGAAAGAAATGAGATGAGCTTTGTCACCCACTGCTAGATTTCAAAGTGCTACATCAGTAAATGTCCTGTTCAAAATAATCATGTGTCATAAAAGAAACAAATACAGAATATTTCACCTATCTATCCAGGCCAAAAGAGGTAAAACTATGATGTAATTAAACATCTATAAATCATCAGTTAGACCATATTATCCAGAATGTTCTTTCTAATGAGGTTCATTCTAGTGATTCATTATGTGTGATCCCAATGCTGATTTGGGGAACAGAGTATCATTTACCTAATTTGATTTAATTCATTCCAACCAGTCCTTGGTACTAATAGAAATCTTTTGGCTTTTCTTCTTTGTTTCTTCATTTAATTAATTGGAATGACACTTGACATTTAACAATAGAGATCTTGAGGAAAGACAAAGAATGTCTACATTTTCCTATAATGAAAGACATTGAGTAGTTCCACTCAAACATATATAAATAAAATTCCAGTGAAATAATTTGCACACATTTACACATAATTAACTCTTTCATGGACATAATTATCTTTATATTGTCTTTTAAAAATGCCTTTATTTATTAGATGTTTCCCAGAATTAATTTATAAATTAGTTATTAAATATATCTTATGTGTCAAAGCATTGCTATCTGTTGTGGGACTATAGTAAACAACACAGTTGGAATGCTGATCTATGATCTTAAACTACATAGAATAAAGGAAGAATCACTACCATGAAAATGGCCATACTGCCCAAAACAGTTAACAGATTCAATGCTATTCCCATCAAGCTACGATTGACTTTCTTCACAGAATTAGAAAAAAAAATATCTTAAATTAAATTTCATATAGAACCAATAAAGAGCCCGTATAGCCAAGACAATTGCAGGGAAAAAGAACAAAGCTAGAGGCATCATGCTACCTGACTTCAAACTATACTACAAGGCTTCTGTCTTAGGAATCCACCCGTTTCCACCTGTTTCCCACTCAGGTTTGTTGGATTCTCCCTTAATGTGAGTTAATGTACATCCACGGGGCCCAGTGATCACTACAAACTCTACATCACGGCAGCTTTGCTCATTACTGCCACTGCAGTGTACAGTGATCAAATTTATACTTATTGTGCCTATATATCTCTTAGGAATTTCTCCTTTGGACTTCTCCCCTTCTTATCAGCTCACTGCATTTTGACAGCTTACTGCAGAAAGAGTGATTACTGGGCCTCTTAATAGGCATTTTGAGGTGTTTCTTCCTACAGAGGTAATTTCTCTCCCCTCTGTTCATATTTAGCATGCATGTTTCAGGTGGTCTCTGAGATGTGAGATTTTCCAGAACTTCCTCTGCCAAGGGCTCCCTTTACTGCTCATGTTTAACTATCTGCCTACTCTAACAAAAAGTTAGTATCAGAGATCCCAGGAAAAAGCAAATAAAACATCTCCAAAGTGGAACTGGCTTGGAATGTTTAAAGAAGACCACTGGAATTGTTAAGTTATAAGCAAATGGAAGGGTGAAACAAGATTTGACAAGAGAAATAGGTAGGGGACGGATTATGTTAATTCTTATAAATCATTATACAAGATTTTAATTTTAATTGAATCTCAGTAGCTAAGACTTCAACTTCTATGGAGAAATAAAGTCAAATTGGATTGATGCTCTTGAAGATAAGCTATGGGGGAAAAGGATAACTACCTGCCCATTGCACTGTGAACAAATGCAAGAAGATTCTAAAGGGATGTTAAGACTTAAAATACTTTATGGTACAGGATGGGGTTTCCATTTTACAGCTTCTGACCTGAGGCCAAGACACATTCAGCACATACAAAGCAGCCAAAACTTAAGCTGAAACCTTGCTATCTCCCTGGCCTTAGAAAATCAAAAAACAGAGTTTAAGGCAACCATAGGAATTGAAATGTAAGGCAGCACTTCATTCAGAAAGTAGAGAGTAAAGAAGAAAGGAAAGAAGAAAAAACTAAGCCTAAATACCTGACTGACCTCTAAACTACACATGCACAGTTCAGAAGCCAACTATCCCAATTAAGTATAAAATAACTGAGCTGAAATTTCAGCTGATACCCAAAAGACAGCAGTTTAAGTCCAATCACATAAGCTTGAAAATACAGAAACAAAAGACAGTATCCATTAGAGGAATAAAAAGAATCCAGAGACTTGGAATAAAATATATAAAATACCTGGGATACAATTTAAAATTACTTGACAAATGAAGAACTAGAAAATATGATCCATTCTCAAGAAAAAAGTAAACATAGAGTAACTATAATTTGTCCCAAATGCTCAACTAAGCAGAAAAGAACATTAAACATCTATTATACTCACAAAAATATGCTAATAATTAATATATGTATACATACATACATACACACACATATATATAATCTCAGCAAAGAAATAAGATCTATAAAGAATGCAAACAAGATTTTAGAACTGTCAACTTCAATATTTGATATTTAAAATTTGCTAAATTTAACTACCAAATGGATATAGCAAGGAAAGTTTCAGTACATTTGAAAATAAAAACAAATTATATATTCTGAAAAGGAGAGGGGAAGAACAAAATCAAAAGAATATTAGAGAAATTTGGGACAATATCAAGAGGTCCAATAACTTCTATATTGAAAAGAAACAGATATTGAGCTGAAAAATATATAAGAAAATAATTTAAAAAATCAATTTTTTAAAAAAAGATGTACATTTTCACACTCAAAATTATAACTTCATGCAGAATAAATAAGAAAAACAAATACGGAAACATCATGTTGAAACAGCTGAGAAGTCAAAACAAATGGAAAATCCTGAGAGGATGAAATGAGAAATCACATAATGGAAGTGTGTTGTACTAATTGAAATGATTGCTAGCTTTTCAATAGATAGTATGGGGTTCAGAATATAATAGTCCAGTATCTTTCAAGTATTGAAAGAAAAAATAATCAACCCAAATTTTACATTTGTCAAAACATTCTTTAAGAATGAATGTAAAACAAATACATTATTTGTTTTAGATAAAACAAAGTTGAGAGAATTTGCCAAAGCAGTTCTGCACTAAATGAAATGATAAAGCAAATTTATTCAGTTTGATGAAAAATACCAGTTGGAAATCAGATCTTTAGGAAAGAATTAAGAGCACTGGGAAACTGACTGTGAGAAAAGGGAAGGGCATTGAAGGGTGTTAAGCAAAATGACACAGTAGGATTAATATTTTTAAAAATATATGAGAATGGACTACACGGGGATAAGAACAATAGCAGGAATGCTGGTCAGGAGTCAATTCAGAAATTTCAGAATAATCTTGGTGCTACAATTAAGGCTGGTTTTTATGTAAACATCAACTTGGTCTCTGAGTCTGATAGTCCTTAAAATATGTTTACCAGTGCACAGTTATCTGAGTAAATAGAAATATGTCTGTTTGGTGTAGAAATGTAGAGATGATAGTTTTGTATACCCACTGAGACATTACAGCATCTGGCCTTCAGTGGACCCACTTATTCTTCATTTATGAATTTCTAGGTCTAAAACCTGTCTCCCCTCAAAACATTGGGTCTTTCTTGAGGATGGACAAACTCCCAATTGTCCATCCTTGATTATTTTGATGCTATAAATTTAGTAGTAACCATGGTTGCTCATGTCTTGTCTTCCTAGGGTGATCTATTAAGTATCTACATATTGTCTATGACTTGGGTTTCTAAGGCTCCCCTTCAGAAAGTTAATAAGAAAAATAAACTTCATTCAATAAACATTTATCTGGACTCTATTATATGGAAAGATGAGTCACAATAGGCTAGAATATTATAAAAAAAATACAAAATAGCAGCTTAAATGACAAAAGTACACTTCTCAATTACGTCACAGGATTTTCTTACAGTGCTCTTCCTCTGAAATCAGGCTAATGGAATATCAATAATCTCAAATATTGTAAGCCATCATGGTAAGGCAAAAGAAAGAACAAGAGGCTCATCTATTGGTAATTAAACATGTTATTCTCTGAAAAATTACATGAATGAGCTCTGAATAGCCTGAGAGATGATAAGAATCCATATGGAACAAAGGTAATTCAGCCCAATTTTCCCAGGCAAAATACCAGACATGTGAAGGAACCAAGCAAAAAACACCATAGCCAATGTGAAGCTGAGCACAGAAATAAATCAGAGACCAAAAGGGCCAGCTATCTGACTCCAGCCTAAAATGTTAATTTTAGGTTGGGTGTATTAAGCCATTAATTTGGGGACAGTTGGCTTCACAGCAATAACAAAATGATACATGGTTAAACTCAGCTAGAAATGAGTCAGTATATGAATAATACATTGTGCCCAGAAGATGAAGAGCAAAATAACTTTGGCAAATAACTAAAGTAGTACCACAGAAAGGGAGTGCTTATCATTTTGTGGCTATAACAAAGTTTAAAACAGAGTTTTTATGGTTACAATGCTACATGCTGTTAGGTGAGACAAGATAATGAAAATGAAATACGACACTGCACAGAATATATTAGTGATACACAGAATTATCCAAATTGAACAGGAAGGTGGCAGCACTTCCTTAGAAAACTTCCTTTAGCCATTTTTTTTTTCAGGTTGCTAGTAAAAAATTCTCTTAGTTCTCTTTTATCTAAGAATGTCATGATTTTTCCTTGTATTTCTGAAGGATATTTTTGCCAGATATAGAATATGCAGTTGACAGTATTTTTCTTTCAGCTCTTGAACAATATTTTGCCACTTTCTTCTGGACTCCATGGTTTTATATGAGGAATTTACTGTCATTTTAATTGTATATTTCTATAGATACGGTGTTACTTTTCTCTGCCTGCTTTCCAGACTTTTTGTTTTCTTTAGTTTTTAAAAGATTATTTATAAGATTCATTGGAATGGATTTTTGGGGGCTTATTCTATTTGTGATTCACATCAGTTTTTAAATCTGAGGAGACTCAGCTGTTCCCTTGGTCTTGCTGAAACCAGGAGTGGGAAAAATATGAGTGCTTACTTGACCCAGGTTGCTATGTCACCTTCAATTTTGTTGCTGCTGGATGGGTCAGGTGCAGGCATAGCTCACTATGGCACACAACTGATACTACCTTGGTCAGAGAATCAAAGTACTCCAGCACTCCAGCTTCCATTAGGTAGGGAATGGAAGTTTAACTTCATTTCCTTCTCAGTAGTCCCATGAACCCTGAAACATGCAGTATCCTGCAGGGAAATCAGACTGCCATCTGAATATACCAGACAGGAGATAGAAGGTAAGATCCCCACTTAGCTTGTGGATATCATCTGGCAGGAAACTGGAGCACAATGCCTGTGTCCATAAGATGGAAAGAGGGAGAAGATTTGGTAAAAGATCTACTTCTCTATGGCCTAATAAATTTCTGTGAGTAAATATGGCTGTTTATTTCAGAAGCAGATGCCAATACCACACTTCCTGTATAGCCCGCAAAACCATGAGGTGGTTAAACATATTTTCTTTATAAATTACCCAGTCTTAGGTATTTCTTTATGGCAAGGCAGAAACAGCCAAACACAACATGTGTTGTGTGAATACCCAAATAATCTAATTGTGTTTGGTTCTTTATCTCAAGATCCATTTTTGAAGGAAACCAAAACAAGACAAATATGAATCTCTAGCTCACTGGAATTAAAGAGGTGTTCAGAACCCTGATTTACAAGAGGCTGTAATTTCACGCTACTTTTTTTTCTCTTTTTCTATGATAATGGGGCACTATAAGGCTTTGAAGATGTCAGTTCAAATTACTTCAATAGATACAGATAAACATTTGACAAAATTCAAACCCTTTTATGACTAAAAAATACTTGACAAGATAGGTATACAAAGAATGCACCTACACATAATAAATGCAGGCCAGTAACAAGACACTTCCCATTGTTATCACCTTAGTTTCATATTGTACTGAAAAGTCCAACCAGAGCAATTAAGCATGCAAGAAAAATAAAAGAAATTCAAATTTTAAAGGAAGAAGTTATTTCTTATGTCTCATATATATCACATGATTTCATATGTAAAAACCCTAAAGACTCCTCACAAAACACTGTTAAAACTAATTAAGCAAATTCAGTTAAGTTGCACAATACAAAATCAACATATACAAATTAGTTTCATTTCCATACATTAATAATATACCCTTCTAACAACTTTTTAATCTAATTTATAATTTCATCAAAAATAAAAATTAAGAATAATCTTAATAAAGAAAGAGAAGACTTATAAAACATTAATGAAATAAATTAAATAAACACAGAAAAAAAATTTTTTAAATCTTGGGGTTCATGGATTTGAAGATTTAATATATGATAAATTTCCATATTACCCAAAGCAACCTACATATTCAATGCAATTCCCATCAAAATGCCAATTGCATTTTATACATAAACAGAAAAAAGAAAACTAAAATTTGTATAAAACTACAAATTACCATAATGCCTAATGCAATCATAAGCACAAAGAACAAAACTGAAGGTATCACATGTCCTCATTTCAAAATATATTACAAATCTACAGGAATAAAAACAATATGATGCTGGCATAAAAACAGGTATACAGACCATTGGAACAGAATAAATAGTCCATAAACACATACATATACAGTCAACTGATCTTTGACAAGGGTGCCAGAAATACACAATGGGAAAATAACAGTTTCTTCAACAAATGGTGTTGGGAAAACAGGATATTCACATACTGATACAGAGAGAAAGAAATTGAATGCCTACCTTGCATCCAACACAAAAATTAACTCAAAATGGACTAGAAATTTAAACATATGCCCTGAAAATCTAAAGCTTCTAAAGAAAACAAAGCAAGACAAAACATAGGGAAAATCTTTTTGACATTATTACAAAAGTGATTTCTTGGATATGATGCCAAAAGCACAGGCATCAATAGCAAAAATCACCAAGTGGTACTATATCAGCTTAAAAAGCTTTTGTACCACAAAGAAAGTAATCAAAAAAATGAAAAGGCAACTTATAAAATCAGAGAAAATATTTATAAACCATTATCTGATAAGCAGTTAATATCTAAAATATATAAGGAACTCCTACAACTCAGTACCAAAATTAAGAATAATAATAACCCTGTTTAAAAAATGGACAAAGGACTCAGATATTTTTCCAAAAAAGATATACAAATGGGCACCAGGTATTTGAAAAGATGCTCAACATTTCTAATTACCAGGAAATGCAAATCAAAATTATGATAAGATATTACTTTACACCTATTATGATGGCTATTATCAAGGAAAATGAAAGATAGCATTGGTCATAATGTGGAGACATTGGAACCCTTGCATACTGTTAGTGGGATGGAAAATGGTATTGCATCTATAGAATACATTATAAAATATCCTCAAAAAATTAAAAATAGGACTACCATATGATTCAGCATACTCACTTTGATTATATATCCTAAAAGAATTGAAATCATCCCCTCCTAAAGGTATTGGCACTCCTGCATTTGTTGAATCATTAGTCACAATAGCCAAGTTATAAATCAACCTAAGTGTCCATCAACAAATGAATGGATATATAAAATATCACACAGACACACACACAGAGAGACATACACACACACAAACACACACATGCACACACACACACGCGCGCACGCACACGTACACTTGCATATTATTCAGCTTAATAAAGAAGGAAATCCTGGCATTTAAGACAATATAGTTGAAGCTGGAGGACAATATACTAAGTGAAAAAGGGCTAGTCATAGAAGGCCCAATACATATGGTTTTATTTATATGAGGTAGCTATGATAGTCAAATTCATAGAAACAGAAAATACAATAGTTGTTGCCAGGGATACAAGGGGTAGGAGGTGGAATAACTGGAGATCTGTAAAATAAGTACAAACTGTCAGTTATGCCAGATGAATACATTCTAACGATCTACTATAATACTATAAAACACTGCACCTGTACTTAACAACATGGTATTGCACAGTGAAAATTAGTTAAGAGAGTAGATCTCATATAAGTGTTCTTACCACAAAACAAAGAAAAACCAAACAAAGTCCTGAGGAAATTTTGGGAGGGTGAAATATGTCTATTACCTTATTGTGGCAATAGAATCATGGTTATTTGCATATGTTCAAACATCAAATTGTACACATATATAACTGTAACTCTTTGTACATCCATTTACCTCAAGCTGTTAAAAACAAATAGAATTTTACATCTTATACAGAAGATGTGGAGAGGACGAGGAGGAAGAGGAGGAGGAATGGAAGGAAAAAAGGATGATGGGAAGAAATGGAAAGGAAGGAAGGAAAGAAGGGAGGGAGGGAAGGAGGGAGAAAAATAGGGAACACTGGAGTATCCAATTAAGAGATTAAAAGCAAAACAAAACACAGCTTAAATTTGGCAGTAGCTGTGAATATATGAAGCAGGAAATCATCTGAGACATAATGTTGAAGTCAGCAGAAACATTTTCTCTTTTGTACAATGACTTTTGGATTAGAAACATCATGCAGCAATGTTTTCCACTACCAACTTTATTTTGCATTTTAGAGGATTTGCCAATATGCGCTATAACTCCATGAGGCCAGGAAAACTCTACTTGCAGAACTGTTCACACTAACTTTAAAGACAAGAATTTCCATTTCTTCTCTTGCCCCACACAAAGACAATTATGACAACATAAAAAATTTAAAATGTAAATAATTATCTGCTTTGAAGCATTTCTTTACCCTTGAAACACCTGAAAGAAACATGAAGAGCAAAAAAAAACAGAGCTAGAAATCTGTGGCTTAAAGAATAATGTTCCCTGGCTTGGCACAGTGACTCATGCTTATAATCCCAGTACTTTAGGAAGCTGAGGCAGGCTTGAGCCCAGGAGTTCCAGGCAAGCCTGGGCAACATAGCTAGACACTGTTTACAGAAGTACAAAAATTAGCTGAATGTGGTGGTGAGCTCTTGTATTCCCAACTACTAGGGAGGCAGTGGTGGGAGGATTGCTTGAGCTTGGGAGGTGGAGGCTTCATTGAGCTGTGAGCATACCACTGCACTCCAGCCTGGGCAACAGAGTAAGACCTTGTCTCAAAAACAATAATAATACTCATAATAATACATAAGAATGTTCTCTTATAATCAGTTATTTCTATTGTAAGACTCAGATGACATTTGTCAGATATAAATGTCATTTTGTATATTTCTATCCAGATTTAACTTGAACAAATCAGATTGACACTCTGTATATTAAAACATCCCTAGGGTCTCTTTCTTCTCAAATACGCAAGCAATAAATGGTTAAAACGACCTAAGATGTAAGTAATAGTCCAGTGATATAAATCCTATATTAATATATATTTACTGTTTCAACCAGAATATAAATCTTATATGGCTCAAGTTAGTCCCTAAATTTATCTTTTTATAATGTGATGGATGAAACTGAAAGAATGGGTTGAAATAGGCTTTTCCACATCAGAAGCCGATGCTAATGAGCACATTACCTCATCATTATGAGCCTCAGCTTCTTCATTTTTAAAATGAGAATAATAAAGTTTTCCTAACTGTCTCAGAGGCATGTTACAAAGAAGAAACAAGTAGTGTATTTCAGCATATTTTCTAGAATATAAAGATTTTCTACAGAGCTCATTCTTATTATCATGAATATTAAAAGTGCTATTAAGATGACTTCCCCAAAGGTCAGTTAGAATATTTAAGCCATCCTTCAGACCCATTATTTTCTATCTGGAGTAGACCTAATGTTACTCACACACTTCAGAAAACAACTTGTGAAAATGTTAAGTTGACTACTCTAACATACAAATCTAAAAAATGAAAATGGTTTATTTATCAGCTGATACCATAACATGGAATTCACTGAAGCTACATATATACATCCAGGACATGTATAGCATCGTCATATGCATAATTACCCATATAATGACCAAGGAGAAAACTTTACGGTGGATTTTCAGGGAGACTAGGGAAACACTTTCTGTGTCTCAAGTTCTTGAAGATTTATTAGAAGGAACAAAGATTTTGGAACCAGGCTATCACTGGTTTAAAGCCATCCTCTGAGAGTTACGATCTCTGTAACCTTTAGTAATTTTCAAATTCCCTAAATTTTGTTACCATAATTTGAAAAATGAGATGGTATACACATGGCTGACTAGTTGGGATATGCGAGAGATAAAATGCTGTTTTGGCAGTGTTTGTGGCATATAGTAACCAACATGCTATTGAACCAAGTGCCACAGCTACTTCCTAATGATAATTATTAAAACCTTGTAAATCTCTCAATTGTCATGTAGAACATTTCATTTGTATAAGCTGGATTACATATAAATATGTAGATATGTCTAATTTACCTAATTAATTTATACAGTAAGCAAATACTACCTTTAAGTTTTGCTATATAAATTCTAAGTTAAAACTTTACATCTGTGTAATATGCCATTTTTTCAAATAAGAAAATTGAAAGTCGAAGGTTAAGATGTCTTCCCAGTGACCCCTCTGAGTGTACAAATATTCTCTATGTGGGAACACACACATACATGTGTAATATATAACACTGGCATATTAGGATTCTCTAGAGGGCCAAACTAATAGGATAGATGCATATATAAAGGGGAGTTTATTAAGAAGTATTGACTTACACGAGCAGAAGGTAAGGTCCCACAATAGACCATCTGCAAGCTGAGGAGCAAGGAAGCCAATCCGAGTCCCAAAGCTGAAGAACTTGGAGTCCAGCGTTCAAAGGCAAGAAGCATCCACCGCAGGAGAAACATGTAGGCTGGGAGGCTAAGCCAGTCTAGTCTCTTTAAGTTCTTCAGTTTGTGTTTATTCTGGCTGTGCTGGCAGCTGATTAGATTGTAGCCACCCAGATTGAGGGTGGGTCTGCCTTTCTTAGACCACTGAATCTAATGTTCATCTCCTTTGGCAACACCCTCACAAACACAATCAGAAACAGTACTTTGCATACTTCAATCCAATCAAGTTGACACTCACTATTACCCATCACAATTGGTTAATTGTTGAGAAATGCTGAGTGTATGATAAAATACATTGTTTGCTAGGAAGAACAATGGCAAGGCAACCCTAGCCACCACTTCTCCCCAAGTGGAAAACTACTTGGGGCATTCCAAAGTGGCAGGACAACATATAAATGTCATACACCAGTTAAAACAGTTCTTTAAGATATCTGACCCCGCCCCCATAGCTTTCTTGTGGAGAATACTTTTTAGTTTATCTGTGATCAGTGGTAAACTGGTAACAGCTGCCTACTTGGCATATTTGGTCTTATGAGAAAATACCAAACATCTGTTTGTTAGTAATGATCACCTGTTCAGAGAGAATAAATGCCTGGGTCAGTGTCCACTCAAGGCCTTCAGCTTGGAATGCTGTCAGCCCCTGAAGCTCTCAGCTTGGAAGGCTGCTGGCCCCTTGAATAGTCCCACTTTGTTGTTCTATCAGAGTGTCTGCCTTTCAGTTCCTTCAGCGCCACCTGGGTGTGGGTCTCTATGGCCAAGCAGGAACTTAGTAGTTAATGGTATTTGGAGTTATCTACAAGAATTCTAATTAGCTGTTCCTAATCAGGTATCTCCTTTTACTTATAGTAATCGGGCTTCCTAGTGGTACAAGAAGCACATGATCAAAAATGTTTAGGATTTAAAAAGACAACTCTGTTGTTTAAAATAAGTCTATGGCTTCAGCAGAGGGAATTACCAATACACAAGTCTGGATTCCTGTCATCCTCTTGGTGGGTAGTGAAATTTTAGGTATAGTGAAATCTGTGAAGTTACTAAGAATCTGACACAGAAAGTAAAAGTACCAACCTGAATAATGCAAAACCTTCTTATGCAACTGTTTTTGCGTATTTGTGTGTTCCTTCCAGATACATAATTTTTTATAAGTTATGAAGAGTGTGGTCTAACCATATGCCTAAAAGAAAGTTATAAATAAACATGCTCAATACCCAACAAGGAGCAACTTTGTGTAATGTAATACTTTTTTATGTTTTTCACTGGAATACTCCTATTGGTACAGGACAATGAATGCATACCCCCTGAGATCAAGTGTCTTAGCCTGAAGCAAACCCGATATAAGAATACTCGTTGACGTTGCCTTTTTCATATTAAAAATTCACATGCTTATTGCATTCTGCTCTATAATATATCTTTGCTTATTTTAATATAAAAGTAATGTGTTTTTCTCAAATCTTCAAATAAAATTGATGCTCCAAGAAGATTTACAATGTTTTGATTCAGTATAGTAGAGCAGTTAGGATTACAGATTCTGCAATGAGACTGCTGAGCTGAAATGTCATCACCATTCTGTATTAGCTCTGTGACTTGGGGCAAACTGCTTTTACCTCCCTGCCTTGGTTTTCCCACATGTGAAATTGAGATTATTTTAACCATTATGATAGAAATTATCATCAGTAGTTGGTTTTTAAGCTTCTCTCACACTTGTAAATACTCAAGAGCTGCATGTACCAAAATTTGAGAAAGATAGGCGATGTTAGGATTCTGCTGCTTGAAATAATAAGAATGCTTATTGGAGAAAAGTGATATGTAATAGCATACACACACACACACACACACACACACACACCCATACACAAAATTTTATTTCAGTTGTACTCATGTGGATTTCTGATGCAATGAGTAAAGAGGTTTAATAATAGGCAAGACTAATTTTATTTAAAGACCTCTGTCACAGACAATAATAATGGGAAGTGTGAACCTTTCTGGTTGGTTCCTCAGTATTTTCTGAATTTGCCTTTATTCCTACAATAGTCATAATGAAGTTACCGGAAAAATAAAAGGTCATTTTTACATTGTAGGGTATGGGTGATTATTTTCAATGTTCAAGTCTTCAAAAATCTTAGTGTTTTTCTCCTGGAAATGTGCCCTGAGTTGTACATAGTTATTTAACAGTTCCACTAGATTTCATGATACTTTGATCATATGTGGAGGCTGGCTAACTGCCTTGGGCTAGGTAGCACTGTCATATATGATTCTGGATGGGTGGGATAAGTGTAAGTAGTAGTGTGACTTATGGTACCATGCTTCTATTTCATAACACCAAATAATGAGCTGTTTAACACATTATTATAAATCAAAACCTCATGGAGCCAACATTTAGTTCAGGAAAGAGAGCCTGTTTAGAGCTGCAGAATGCCCCACCGCCCTCAATTATTACCCTTTTTGATCAAAATATTTTTTCTGTCTATAAAGCTAAAGAAAGCCTATGATACTGGATTCCTTGATTTGTTTATTCAAAATACTGAAGATTAGTATTATCTGTTTTTTAAACGTTTTGAACATGGGCTCACATAAAATAGATTTTTATATAATGTCGTGGTAATTCATTAGTTTTTATTGGTTTAAACTATTTCCCATCTTATACCAAAATGTATTGATTCTATTGTTGAACATTGATTCATTTCTAATTTTTGGCTTGTATCAACTTTTATTTTTTTCAGCTGGGCATGGTAGCTCTTGCCTGTAATCCTAGTACTTTGGGAGGCCAATATGAGCAGATTGCTTGAGGTCAGGAGTTAAGAGGCCAGCTGGGCAACACAGCAAAACCCCATCTCTACAAAAATACAAAAATTAGCTGAGCATGCTGGTGCATGCATGTATTCTCAGCTTCTCAAGTGGCTGAGGCAGCAGGATCCCTTTTGCCCAGGGAGGTCAAGGCTGCAATGAGCCGTGATATCACCACTGCATTCCAGAGTGAGTGACAAAAGAGACCCTGTCTCAAAAAAAAAAAAAAAATTATATTTCTTATCCAGATGCTTATGCACAAATGATTATTTTTCAGAGTGGTTTGATCAATTTATCCTTCCATCCACATATGTGAATCTTATTATTTCATATTCTTTCCAACATTTGATATGTCTACACTTTTGGTTTGTGAATCTAAGAAATATGAAAGATATGATAATATTGTTTTAATGTCTGTATTCTTAGTTGTTCTCTGGCTGAACACCCATTAATATATTTATTGGCAATTTGCATTTCATCTATTGCAGACTGGTTTTTGAAGCATTGTGATCATTTTCATTTTTCTAGAGCAGTAGTCCTCAAACCTCAGGCCACAGACTTGTAGCTGTCCATGGCCTGTTAGTAACTGGGTTGCACAGCAGGGGGTGAGTGGCAGGCAAGAATTACCACCTGAGCTCCGCCTCCCATCAGATCAGTTAGACATTAGATTCTTATAGGAGTGTCAACCCTATTGTAAACTGTGCCTGCAAAGAATGGGTGGGATGTAAGATTGCACACACCTTATGAGAATCTAACTAATGCCTGATAATCTGAGGCTGAACTGCTCCATACCAAAACCATCCTCTTCCCTGTTCCCATAAAAAAATTGTCTTCCATGAAACCTGTCACTGGTACCAAAAAAGTTGGGGACTGCTGTTCTAAAGAATGCTAGAAGTATTATCTCTAAGCCTGTGACTTTCTTTTTGACTTTTAATAAAAATTTTCAATAAAAAATATTCTCATAATGCTAATATAGTCAAATTAATACCTCAATTATCAGTGCTTTGGATATATATATATATATATATATATATATATAAACATATATAAAAGCACACATATATAACACTGAAATGGGTATATAACATACACATACACATATGTGAATATATTTACATATTCTCAGTAGACTTTATTATGATCTACTAGTCTATTTTTAATCACCAACCCAACTATTGCTGTCTCAATCACTATAAACTAACATTAAATTTTGGACTATGGTAGACTAAGTCCTTCAAGATTTTCTCTCTTTTGCTGTTCATACTTCAGCTCTCCCTTAATCCACAAATTATACTATATTACCTAAATGAGGACAACCTAACTTTCACAATACTATTTAATGAGGTTTTTTAAAAGTTCTTCCTTCAATATAGAAACAGGTTTTCAGTCTGATACATAAAGATTTGCTTCTCTATTTTTCTGGCTGCATTTAATTCTAATGGCTATATTTTGCATAATTAGCTTGTAAACTTGGAACAGATATCTAGGCTGTCTCCGGGGTGTTAGTTTTTGTTGTTATGGTTATTTTCTACTATTTTAGACTCTTGTTTAATAATTTTTCTATGTACATCTTTGTATACATCTCTGATAATTTCCATTTAAATGTTTTAAAAACATAAATTGCCCAACCAAATCACATATAAGAATTTTTACATACTATAAATTATCTTGCATATATTTTATACAAAATGATATTCTCTACATTGCACTAGGTGCTATCTATATTCTGACACCTTTTGAAACAGTGTTGTACAGTTTTAATGCTTGTCAATCTGATAAATTAAAATTAATGTTGTATTTAATTTACTTGTTAAATTGCTTTTCTTTATTTTGCTACTTGTGGTTCTTCTATGATTTGTATAATCATGCCTTGTGTTTAATTTTTTGTTGATGTTTTCACCTTTTTAAGGTTATTATTTTTATGATTAAAAATAAATATTTATTAATATTGCAAATATTTCTAAAGACATTTATACAATATGTATTACAAATAGTAAAAACATTTTTGTCTCAAATAAGTTATATTTTTCTGTTCTCTGAACATGATATGTTAATATCAAAATGTTTTTTAGGCCACTACATAATATCAATTATACCTTTAATATTCTTCATGTGTAAATATATATATATTTATATATGTATATTTATATATAAATAAATGTGTGTTTATATATATATGTCTATATATATACTAGTTAACTTCTAGTGAGTGTGTATATATACGTATATGTGTGTGTGTGTGTGTGTGTGTGTGTGTATACATATATATATACACACTAGTTAACTTCTTTTGCCAAAAATCAGTATCTTCAGGGTCTTAGTCTACAGCCTGCAAAACTTGTTTTTAATCCTTTTAGCTATGGGTTTTTCCTAATATGCCATTCTGACTTTATCATTGCTATTTTATCTTGTATTAATATACTGAATCAGTTCAGTTTAATATAAGCCACTAAAAATAATTGTTACATTTGTACACTCCTATTTAACTGGAAATAAGTGTTAAAATTGTAAATATCAGCAACTCATAGCCCTACCATTAATGAGATCACAATTTAGTGAGATAGCCTAACATGAAAATATACTTAAAAATAGAATATATTCATCAATATAGATCAATATATAATATGATATACATATAGATAGATAGATAGATAGCAACACATGAATAGACAATTATCTTTAAAGTAATCTGGAAAAAATTATCAAGAAGAAGATAGAAAAGTGCAATGAAATAAGCAAACTAAATGGCATGGAATGTTTAGGAATGGTAAAACTACTGATATGCTTAGAAAAATGAAACTAAACAGAAGATGTAAAGGTAGTTGACAGAAACAATTTTCGATGGCCTTGTATGTGCTGCTAAGAAGTTTAACAAACATTAGAGAGCCATGGAAAGTTTCCAGCAGTAACATGATCAGAGTAGTTTACTCATAACAGACTTGAGGAAATCCATGCTGGTGTGATAGCATGAGGTTCTCCTTGAACCACTCCCCAGTGAAAGTGGTTAAAATTACATTTACTCATTTATTTAAAATCTAGTACAACAACACTGAATTAACTTACTGCATTATTACTAATTATAAAACACGTTGCAAACATTAAATTCTGATTTGTACCAGTACTAAAATTAGTATATGAAATTCAAAGCAGCCAATGAAATGGAAAACCTTAAGAGTTTAGCAGATTTTGAAATATGTCATAACAAAATCCTAGTTCCACTTCCATTTTTTCTGTTACCTAGAAGTGCAATTTACCAAATCCATTAAGAAACTGTAACATTGATTTTTCTACAATCCATTATATTGCCTGCACTTTTGTTTCCCTGTTCATTGTTCTAGCAAATGTTCTAAAAACAAACATTGAATTATTTATGTTGCATTTAATTCTCCTTAATTCAACTGTTTAATATTGTAATTGTTATCTCTGTCTAGATAGCATGTATTTAAAATGCTGTCCCCAGATCTAATTTATGAAATATTCTGTCGGTTAAATCACATATGGGAAAGAAACAACTCAAATAAGGTTTTGAAAATATGTATAAACACATAGAATATATTGAAGTATTTGCCTATCAAATGCAGTTTGCAGGAAACACTGCCTCATTCTGTATACCATATGCACCTATGTTAATCAGAATTCAATAATCCTATAAATTAAAATAATTAAAATTAGGTATAGACTAATATAATATGAAGCTCATGGCCTTTGTGATTAAATTTGTTTTGCTGTATATCTGAAATCCATGGCTAATGAAACTTATATTTGAGAATGTTAATTAATAACTCTGAAACAAATTTTCCTGCATGAATAAAAGGGTTGGTTTATTTACAATGTCGCTAATAAATACAAAGGAGGCATTTAACTAATGTTAGTTTTTCTCTAGGAATTCTTTCCTTCATATGAGGGCTCATATTCATTCTTTACAGTATACTGAAGTAACATGAATGCAGGAATGACAATTTTATACACAGAACGAAGAATACGAGAACCAGGACAAGTAGCCTACATTTTGCGTTATCTTTAGTAGTTCCATGGACGTGACCATAATGCCATTGTTTTTCAAAATCCAGACCACTTAATAATAAGACTTAATGATAATTCATTAATACTAAGTTTTTACCAAAACCACAACCTCTTTATGAATTTTACTCTTTATATTTTTATTTTACTAAGAATTATAGATAAACTCAAACATGAGTTAAACCTCAATGATGAGCCATTCATTATATGTGATGCTTTCCTATATTATATAGTATAGAGCTAGAGGAAGTAATATTTAAATTTCAACTTTAACAAAGATGAACACTATATAGCCACAAGGGTAAGGGAAGTTATTTTCAGACAGAATTAATTTGACAGGAAAGTACAGAAACTAAACAGTTTTTAAAAACTCCCATCATACTATTATTATTTACTGAATATAATGGAAATGTTAACTTCAATACACATTTTACAGGTGACTCAATGTTTGGAAAAAATAAAATGCAATTTGAGGCATGTTACACTTCAGATAACTTGGAAGACAAGTACTATGTAAATCTGATTCCTTATGTTTAGTTAGTATTAGAAGCTTAGCAAGAAAACACCAGTGGAGTAAAACAATTACAGCATAAGTCCTACAGAACCTGGTATTTATAGAAGGATAGAAGAAGAAAGTAAAAATAAGCAGTCAGATACATAAGTGTAAATAAATCAAGAGAAGGTTATGATAGCACAGATATCAAAAAACTGTATTGTGTTAAGATTAAGAGAGTGGCTAGTTGCTGCAGAGCTGGAAAAGAGCTCAAGTATCCCTGTAGTTGAAATGTCCATTGAATTTTTCAACATGGGAGTCAGTGGCTTTAGTCTAGCAAGTTTGACAGAATGTGAAAAGCAGCATTTATACTGGAGTAGATTTAAGTGTTAAAAAACATACAGACTGCTTGAATAATCCCAATATTACTTCATTTTGAACATGGGTGAGGTCACCCCTTCTCAGTCTCCATATAAATAGCAAAAAATAAATGGTTTGAGAACATCATCAAGTTGATGAGGACCAATGACAGGCAGCCCTCCAGTCTTAAGATTTAAAGAGATGCTTGTAAAAGCAAATAGGTAACCAGTTAAGTGACTACAATTTACACATGCTTTTTATATGGGCAAACATTACCATGGACTTAAATTCTAGTGTATTTCAAAAAAAAAAAAAAAAAAACTATGATTGCATGTTGAACTTTTTAGTGTAAAGTCTAGGGAACATAGCATTCCAGAAATAAAATTGATCATACTTAGAATATATTTAGAATGTAGATTCTTAGATTACATTCTTAGATTCTTTAGATTATTCTTAGAACATAGATTCTTAGAACTTAGATTACATTTTAGAACATAACATTTTTTAAATGTAGTTCAGGAAAGCATGAATTCTAGGAAATGAAGTAAGAAAAATTAAGATAGAATTTACAGGGAGAAATTAATGGGGAATAAAATGAGATTTAAAAACTGTTTACAATATTTTTCCAACATTAAACAAATGTATAGTTAGTATTGAACGAATAGCAGACAAATTCAGAATGAAACTTCATCAAACATTTGGAGATGATGATGGAACAAATTTTAACATTTCTGCTTTTTAAGGCTAGAGAAACAATAAAAGAGATGAGGAAGAAGACGGTGTCTATACAGAGCAGAAAATGAAAATCCAACATTTTTATCACTGAGAAGTTCAGTAAAGTAAAATACTTGTGCAAAAAAATTAAAGGAACATTTGAAGAAATCTTTGTTAGCCTAATTAAAAGTCTATTCTGATTATTTAAGATTTCCCTTGATATCAAGTCAAGAACAAATCTCTTACCTATGAATTACTCTTTTTTAAATTGTGCTTCATAACAAATAATTTGAAAGTCTCAGTGGATTACAACAACAGGTATCTTCCTCAAAGGTTATGTTGTTTGTAGATCAGTTGCTATAACTTTTCTGGGCTGTAGGATGGGTTCATATCAGCTCCCTGGCTCTTATTTCTGGCTAAGGAACAGAACTTTTCTTGGTTGTGGCCACAAAGCATATAAGAGCAAGAAGCTGAACCAGATTTCTTAATAACAGTAAAAGCTTTTGCTCAGCTGTGTCATATCCTTTCATATTCCACTGATGAAAATAAATCATATGGCCACATTCAACTAACCATTGGTTATAGAATTATTCCCTCTTAGGGTTAAGAAAAGAGAATGAATGTTTGTGAGAGATACAATATACCACTTTAGATATAATCTGGTAATATGTTTGAGTTTTAAATATATAAAAAAGTTACATTCCATATGTTTTTCTATATATTCCATATTTTATATACATATATAGTTAATATTTTACTAATAGACAAATTCAGAATGAAATTTCATCAAACATTTGGAGATAATGAACAAATTTTGATATTTCTGCTTTTTAAGGCTGGTGAAACAATAAAGGAGATGAGAAAGAAGACAGTGTCCATTAGAGAGCAGAAAATATATAAAAAAACAATACATACAATAGGGAACACATAGAAAAATATATATGGAAAGAATAACATTGAATCTGCACAAAATAAAGTCAATTTACTAAATAAATGAATATCTAACCATCTTTATAATTTACTTACAAAGCACTGGTATCAGACAGACATGGAATTGTATATACATAGTTCCTGAAAAAGTAATATTTCTAAATTAATTATTTTACTGTTTATGAGAATAAACAGTGTAAGACATAAAAGAGATCAGGTGAATTACTTCTTAAATAATCCTCACGATAAAAATGTTGAAGACTACGTCAGAGCGTATTAAGAGGTAAATTAAAGTAACTCTTGTAGGCTGGCATAACATGATCATTATTAAGCTTCAAAAAATAGCATGACGTGGAATTTTAATTTAGCAGTGTTGTAAACGTAGCTGCAAAACAGGATGTTGGTGAAAATAATAATGTAATAGTAGAAATCTGCATGCAAATTTTATACTAAGTAAATAAAAACCAGTAATTAAAGTGGAGATTGTCTAGAGGAAGTAATATAATAGTACGTTAAGTTTTTAATAATGAATTGAACATGGAACAAAGATATAGCACCAGTAATTTTAGAATATGAGTTTATGCATACTTACAAATCTCAATCTTTGACATAAGCAGACAACAATATGCATTATTTCATAAGTAGAGAAATATTCAATTAAGAATACCTAATGAAATTAAAACAGAATGGTTTAAACCAATAGTTTTTAAAATTCACAATTCTGCCGATTAGCAATTTGAAATGAGATCAGTTGCACAGGTGTTCTAGCCCAAATCTTGATTAGCTAATCTTGGTTGGGCTGACTTGCACATCTGAGATGGGTTGATTTGGTATGTAGGTTTATAATGCCCTCAACTAGGATTTCTGGGAGAAGAGATCCACATGGCCTTTCAACCCAATGTCCCCAGAAAGTCTTGTTTTGTGAGTAATCAATCTTTTAATACGTTCTTGATGAATGTTACATACTGAAAGTTTCTGTCTTTCCAAAATTATTTTTTTGTAGCCCTAATGCCCAGTGTGGGTGTATTTGGAGATAGAACCTCTAAATAAGTAATTGAGAAGAAATAAGGTCATAAAAATAAGCCCTATTCTGACAGAATAAGTGTTTTTCTAGGAAGAGACACCAAAGAGCTTACTCTCTCTCTCCCTTGGCAAGTAAAACAAGGAAAACATTTGAGCATAGGTGAGATGTTGACAACTGAAAGCCAAGAGGTAAGTCCTCATTATGAAATCTACTTTGCCAGTACGATAATAGGGAAATTTCCAGCTCTAGAATTGTAGGAAATAAATTTCTGTTGTTTATGCCACCCAGTCTATGATGCTTTGTTATAGCAGCCTGAGTAGACTCATACACTGAGTATAGGACATCATCAGTCCTGATATCAAAACAAAATTTTTGTTTTGATTCTACAAAAATGTAGAATCTATTACATTTTTCTCTGGGGTAGCGTAAACACTTGACAAGGTGAGCAGGTCACCCAAGTGATGGTCACCACACCAAAAACCTTTCTTCTATTGTTTTGGTTTGCTAATAGACTCTGTGGCCAGGAGGGGAGCATAGACTTGAGGTGTGGCCTGCTGCCTCATATGCTTTCTGGGCAGAGCTTGTGACCTGAGCTGTGCTCATTTGCTGAGTACTAACAAGTATCTGCTATAGATTTAACTTAACTATCCTGGGTGAGAAGTTCCTAGAGTTGGCATTTAAGGACTAGGGTATGACATTGGGGCCATGATGAATATGGCCCTAGTTGTGTGTCTTGGCCCAGTCCTATGTACGTGTCTTAGATAGAATCATGTGTCTTCATTCTAGCAAAAGCCATGACTGATCCTTGGCTTAGGGGAGCAACTCAGCGTGTGTGTGTGTGTGTGTGTGTGTGGGTGTGGGTGTGTGTGGGTGTGGGTGTGTGTGTGTGTTTTGTCTTAACAAGGCATGGGGTTTCATTCTGCACAGTGCTTAAAGGAGAGACTGAAAACCTATGCCACACACAGGCCTATCATGTGGTCACTAGGAAACATAATCACCATATGGCACTCTGAGGTCCACATTTCTAAAAGCAGATGGCACTAAGCACCCTTCTAAATGCCTCTATTGTTCCTAATACTCAGGCTTATAGAGGAAAATGTACATGGCACCCACATGTCACAGCCAAGACTTAATCAAACCTGAATTAAGTCTGGGATCCCTAAGCCCAATAAAGCAACCATTGCCATGGAGAAGCCCTCTAAACATAATGAGTTTCCTCAGATGAAAAACATATAATTAGCAGGATAGAAGGGACTTGCCCTTTAAGGTATATCCAGTAACCACATAGTAAAAATGAATAAGCAATAAATACATTTTTTAAAAACTGATTAAAATGGAAGAAAAAATATCTTTGTTAAAAACATCCATTATTTTTACAAACTGGAAGTCCAGAATATACTAAAATAATTAACACCACAAAAATGTAAAAGGGCATTGCACAGCTTTGGCACTTCAAAACATAGGTTCTGTATTTACTTTAACATTTGCTGAAATATACCAATTGGCAAAACTTCTGTGTCTTTATAAACACCAGAACATGAATTACCAGTTACACCTGGAAAAATCTGAGAATATAATATATCCCCTCTCATTTTAGAGGACTTAACAAACATAAAATAGCAAACAAAAGTGGCTGTCATTAACCATCAGGACTATTGCTTTGCCTAAATTTTCTATATTCATGAAGCTCATTGTCCCAATAATAAGGACATGGGTTCTGACAGAACAAACAATATATTCAGTAATAATAATGTTCTGACATAACAGGTATTATAATACATAAAATTAAATGTACACTTAAATGTACACTTTTACAGATGTGACACTTAAAATCATGTCTATGAAATGGAATTCCATGACCTTCCCTCTGGTTAAAATAATTAATATAACCTGTGGTAGGGAAAATAATGGCCCTTCATAGATGTCATGGCCTAACTATATATTATATAACCCTTATATTATATTATAATATTATATTTATTATATTATAATACTGTATTACTAGGAGAATTCAAACAGCATATGAAATTAAGGCTGCTAATCAGCTGATGTTAAAATAGGGTTATCCTGGAATATCTGTGTAGGTCAACATAATCATAAGAGTTCTTAAATGTAGAAGCTGGGACAAAAGGAGAGGATAGGGTAATATGAGAAGAACTTGACCCACAGTTGCTGGGTTTGAATACTGAGGACAAGGGACATGACAAAAGGAATGTGGGCAACCTCCAGATTCTGGAAAAAGCAAAAGAAAAGATTATCCCATAGAGTTTTCAGAAGGGATTATGGCCCTTGCAAAACCTTGATTTTAGCCCAATGAGGCTCAGTTTGGGAAATGGAACTACATAGAACTGTAAGATAATGAATGCATATTGTTTTATGTAACTAAGTTTGTGGTTATTATGTCTGCTGTAGAATATCAACACATGGCTCAAATTAAAACAGGGTCTTCAAGAATTCTAACAAGACCTACTTAAGAAAAGAGATGATTATCTCCATTGCTTCTCCGTTTAATAGCACCTTTTGGCCTATTATTACACAGAGAGAATAAATGGAGTCTCAGTGAATTACTGGAACTTTACTGCCATTGTTTCATCCATTAGATTTTTTCATGTTAAATCTTATTGAAGTTAGTGACTCCATCAAATCAGCAACTAGTGATATTATGTTGTTATAGATTTGTCTAATGTGTTCTGTTTCCTTGTGTTTTTCAATGCCTCTCAGCTATAGTTCACCTTCCTTACGATACCCCTGAGAAATCTCAACAGCCCTGCTATCACATTCAATCTTTGCAAATAACATCTTAACCTCATCCAACATTCTCTAAGAAAACAGATATGGGCATTACATTCATGTTGTCCTCCCCAAGGAGATTTATTTGATAAACTCATTCAATATATATACTAATACTCACAAACAAGCTCACAAAAATGGATGGGACATGGATTTTCCCAATGTAGAAGTGCATATGACTTTCACTAAATTTCTTGGCATCATTTGATCCTCAAGGGCTACTCTATCTTAAAAAATGTCAAGAAGAAGTTATTGACCTGCTCAGGAATCATATTTTAATTATAATTATAAATTCAGTATCTTTGGGAACATATTAGATGGAGGAATTGCCTTTTTCATTTACGAATTTTATGTAAGATTATTTATTTTATTACTTCAAATCAGCCCACTTTAAACAGACATCCCCTCTCAAACAATAGCTTCTAGAATCTGTGCATATTACAAGGTAGTAGGCACTCCATTACAATAAAATATAAAATTTCATTAGTGCCCACCAGAGACTCCTTCACTATTCAAGTTTCTTTTTTTTTGCCCAGGCAGCCTCCCGAGTAGCTGGGATTACAGGCATGCACCAAAATGCCTGGCTAATTGTTTTGTATTTTTAGTAGAGATGGGCTTGTTTCAGGGTGGCCAAGCTGCTCTCAAACTCCTGGCCTAAAGTTGATCCATCCACCTCGGCCTCCCAAAGTGCTGGGATTACAGGCATAAACCACCACACACGGCCTGTACTTCCTATGAAACTTAGAAATCCTGAAAGTTACCTTCCTAACCCTCCAATAATTATTTTTGTAAGTAAATAAACACAGTAAACAATGCAGTCCAAAAACATCATTTATGAAGGGCTCAGTACCAATATTATTTTTTCTATTTTTTTTTTAAAGAAAGAGAGAAAGAGAAACAATAAAAGAAAAAAAAAAAAGAATGAAGAAGAGGAAGAAAGAGGAAGAGGAAGAGGGAGAGAGAACAGGGGTGTTGCTTTATTGCCTGAGCTAGAATGCAGTCTAAAAATGTGTATGCCTGTAATTGTGTTTAATAATAGAGACATGAAAAAAAAATGAGGGAAGAAAATAACTAACAAGCAGCCAACCAATATTTCATTTAAACCTGTAAATAGGTGTGATGTGGTACTGATAAGAGTGTATATTTTGTGTATTTAAAGTGGAGAGTTCTATAAATGTTAATTAAGTCCATTTGTTCCGGATCTCAGTTCAGGTCCTGGGTATCGATGTTAACTTTCTGTCTCATTGATCTGTCTAATATTGATGTTTAAGTCTCCCACTATTATTGTGTGGGAGTCTAAGTCTCTTTACAAGTCTTATATATCTGGGTATTACTGTATTGGGTGCGTATATATTTAGGATCTTTAGCTCTTCTTGTTACATTGATCCTTTTATCATTGTGTAATATCCTTCTTTGCTTTTTTTGATCTTTGTTGCTTTAAAGTCTATTTTATCAGCAAAAATTGCAACTCCTGCTTTCTATTTATTTATTTATTTATTTTTGCTCTCCATTTGGTTGGTAAATTTTTCTCCATCCCTTTGTTTTGAGTCTTTGTGTATCCTTGCATGTGAGATGGGTCTGGATGTAGCATACCAATGGGTCTTGGCTTTTTTTGCCTGTGTCTTTGAATTGGGGGATTTAGTTGATTTAAATTTAGGATTAATAATAATATATGTGAGTTTGATATTGCCATTTAGTGTTAGCTGGCTGTTTTGCCCATTAGTTGATGTAGGTTCTTAATTATATTGATGTTCTTTATTTTTTGGTATTTTTTAGAAAGGCTGATACTGGTTGTTTCTTTCTATTTGTAATGGTTCTTTCAGAAGCTCTTGTAAAGCAGGCCTGGTGGTGATGAAATCTCTGAGTGCTTGCTTGTTCACAAAAGATTTTATTTTTCCTTCGCTTATGAAGCTTAGTTTGGCTGGATGTAAAATTCTGGGTTGAAAGTTCTTTTCTTTAAGGATGTTGAATATTGGCCCCCACTCTCTTCCAGCTTGTAGGGTTTCTGCTGAGAGATCTGCTGTGAGTCTGATAGGCTTCCCTTTATGGGTAACCTGACCTTTCTCTCTGGCTGCCCTCAGTATTTTCTCCTTCATTTCAACCCTGGTGAATCTGGCGATTATGTGCCTTGAGGTTGGTCTTCTTGAGGACTATCTTTGTGGTGTTCTCTGTATTACCTGGAGTTGAATATTGTCCTGCCTTGCTAGGTTGGGAAAGTTTTCCTGAATAATATCCTGAAGCGTATTTTCCAACTTGGATTGATTCTCTTTGTCACATTCAGGTACACCTATCAAACGTAGATTAGGTCTTTTCACATAGTCCCATATTTCTTGGAGACTTTGCTCGTTCCTTTTTATCCTTTTTCTCTAATCTTGTCTCTTCATTTTATTTCATTAAGTTGGTCTTCGACCTCTGATATCTTTTCTTCTGCTTGATCAATTCGGCTGTTAAAACCTGTGCATACTTCACGAAGTTCTCGTGTTGTGTTTTTCAGCTCGATTAATTCACTTATATTCCTCTCTAAATTGTGTATTATCGTTGATATTTCGTCAAACCTTTTTTCAAAGTTCTTAGTTTCTTTGCATTGGGTTAGAACAAGTTCTTTTAATTCCCAGGAGTTTCTTATCATCCACTTTTTAAAGCCTGCTTCTGTTAATGGAACACGGTCTTTCTCCATCAGGCCTTGTTACGTTGCTGATGAGGAACTGTGATCCCCTGTAGAGGGAAAGGCATTTTGATTTTGGGTATTCTCAGCCTTTTTAGGCTGGTTTCTTCCCTTCGTTATAGATTTATCCATCTGTGGTCTTTATAATTACCGTCTTTATAGCTGGGTTTCTGAATAGATGTCCAACTTGTTGATTCCCGGCGCTAAAATCTGAGCAACCCACTGCGCCAGCCAAAACAGCAGCGTTAAGATTGATAGTGCTTTTCTGACTCTGCACCAAGAACCACCGCACCAAGACAGTGGCAAAATCGCCTCACCGGCCACAAGAGTGGCGCTGGTGACCCGTGGGGCTCCTCCGCTGGGAATCTCCTGGTGCGTGAGCAACAAAAATTGATCTGAAAGTGTGGTGTCATCTTGTTCTGTGCACTTTCAGTGGGAGCTACAATCCCGAGCTGCTAGTGATCAGCCATCTTGGATCTCTCTCCTCAAGTTTCAACAAACTCTTCATGCTTACTGAAGTCTCTAGGTCACCTACAATCCCTACAAATTGCCCATGGTTTCTATACAATAAAACTACCATCCTCAGTCCCACATTATACAACATAGAGTAAAAGCCAGCCACTTTGGGGGCTCTTCTCGAGGTAGAGACTATTGCAGGCTCTTCATTATTTATGCTTGTATGTGGAAATATCAGGCCAAAGGGCTGTATAACCATTAAAACTTCCTGTTCAAATGGAAGTGTTAGCCATAGGACAGAGCCCAACCTAAGCACTCTGGTGTATACCACCTGTATAAAGGGACAACCTAATCTCTTCTCAGTTATTTTCCAGATGCAATGATGCCAAATGCTGTCATCCATTTCCAAGACCCTTTGGCCACCTGTGGAATCCTCTGAGATCACCAGTGAATAGAAAAGGTAGTTCATAAACTTTATAGATGGGAGTGCTACCATTATACATGATGATGCCAACTGTAGGGCCGCCAGTAATTTTTTATCCTTTAACTAGGATAACTGATACAGGAAGGAACCCAAGGGTTGGCCTGATTCCCCAAACCCCAAGAAATCATTTTAGCATTGGACATTGTGTCCATTTTAGAGTCTTCGGCCACTGAAAATGGCCCTGTTGTCTGTACAATGACAACAATTGTTTATCCAGGTTTTCACCCTGAGAGTTAAAGAACTCTAAGAATTTGTTGCTTCACGTATACTCAATGTATATGTCAATGTTACACATCTCTCTGTGTACACTAAAACCAAAATATAAGGCCTCATCAAGACAGTTCTTACCCCTCTTGAACTTCAAATGTTATGGTATTATTTATACTTCTCGGATAAAGAACACAGTAAAATTTGAAAAAATAAACTCTCCTTAAATGCACACTCCCTTCTCCCAATGCCCTCACCAAATTGGCAGGTTCCAGGAATTGTTGATCTTCAAGGAAATTCAAGGCATGATTACAAGAGAGCAGTCTCCTAGCAGCAATGACTTTAAATAAGAGCAGACAATCAAGATTGAGTGATTGTGTGGGCTGATCACCTTTCAGAAATTGTGCATTACGAGCCAGCAGGCATTTTACCAGCAAAGTAGTCATTCTAATTTCCTGCTTTCATTTAGGAAATCATACTTTACAGGATTAGACTCTTCTTTAGTGATTGAACATGATAAAATACCCTAGTGTTAATAGGCCTAGATGAAAAAATTTACTGTTTTTTAAGTAATTTTAAGTAATGAATTTTATTGAGTATTATATCATTGTAGAATTGGCTTTGACCTTCAAATATAACTTATTAATATATGAATAAGGCAGTATACAATTTGTGTTGTTTATTAACTGAGTTCTCTCTTATATATGTGGATGCGTATGTAGAAAAGAGAAAAATAATTATCATTTCTGCACTCTGTATAAAATAGAAATAAATATATTAAATAATAATGCTGATAAATTAGAACCATATTACATCATAGAAAATAAATAAAGGAAAATCTCTTTTCATTTATTTAGCCTAAGTTAAATTAGCATCCACAGTTCAGCATTTATGATTGCCATCAAGGTGTGTATTTAATGTACTAGCTTACTTTAACATTATACTATAAAATAGTTCTCATTTATTAGATTTCAAAATTGCCATATAAATTGCTGTGTAATATATTATTTATAAAGCTGCTTACAAACATTTTCCTATAATAACATGGCTCGTAGAAATGACAGCTGTGATATACTATTAGCATCATAGGGATTCATTACAGCTTCAGTTTTTCAGGGTCACAGATAAGGTATAGAGATAAAAGGTGGGATAAAACTAGGAGAATATAGCCTCACAGTTTATTTTGATACACAGTTTCACAATGGGGAGTATTTTTCAAACCACTCCTCTACCAACCAGTGTGAGGATGTACTACAATTTTCTCTCACGGATTCTAACTTCCAAAATTTTATTATCATGGATAGTGACTTCCAAAATTTTATTGTTTTAAGTTCACCCATTTAAATAAACAGGCAAACCCTGAATAATTTATTATTATTAAAATTTATGTTTAATTTTAAAAATAAGCTGTCTTGTTTTTCTTTATATTTTTGAGTTATATTGTTGCCTAGAAGTACGTACCAATTACAACTACCTTGATCTAGTTTAACACACGAATCAACATCAGATAGCTATCTGGAGGGATAGGTGTTAGCAGTTATTTTATTACTTTCCAACTCAGTTGGCAAAATTGGCACACTGGGATAATTTATATTTCTGTGATCACTACTGCTTCTAGAAGCAGAGCACATAATTTAGGCCCGAGCCAAGTAACACACTGTACCACTTATATTCATTCAGTGGTTGGTTAAGAAAGCAGTATAAATTAAATCTGTCAGCATATATGTCAGTACTATTCACTGGGAATTCTATGTACTTACTATGTATTGTGAGTGACTTGGGGTAAATGTAGTCACTAAAACTGCTATCTATCCTCTAGAGGCTCAAAGGAGTGAGATTTTCTAAAGAAGTCAACACACAATGAGAAGTGCTGAAAAATATTGAGCAAGATATACTCTGTCCTTATGGACAACACCAAAGCAAAATACGTAAACAAATTACGACTTAATGAAGAAACAGTATCTTTGGTGGTTTAAGACAACTTGAATTGAGTTTGACTTAATGATAAAAACAATTCCTTTGGTTGTTTGTTTAAGCCAACTTGAATTGAGTTTGGTAACTTTCAAATAAACAAGCTCTATCTAAAGTTTATTGTGAAGAGCATTGTTAAGTGTCCACTCAAAACTCTAATAGCTGTACTTGCAAAGACTATGATGAATAGAAGAAAAGATCAACTATGTGGTGTTTCACAGTAAGCCCAAGGTCAAGATAACTCAACTTTTATAATGTCATACCTCATGCCCTGATGAAGAAGGAAAAGGGCATGTGGATAGAGCTCCCCTTGGGTGTATCATTCTGGGTCTTCTTTTTCATTTATCATTCTCTTCATGCCAAGACATTTTTTAGTGTTCAAAGAATATGGAATAGTTTATGTCCCAATGTAAACATGATTCTTATATAGCTATGTAAATAGAAAAAAAAAAAAGACCCACCATAATTTCTCTTTAGTTTCTTTATCATTTAATTTTTGAATAACAATTGCTTCCTGAATCACTAAGATACATCATTTAGAACAACAACAAAAAAAAATAGATGTTGTTGTCCCCAAGTAGACAGTCACCATGAGAGATGGACCCAAAGATCCATATAAAATAACTGACTTTGGAAAAAAGACAACAGTATTTCAATTCAAGAGTGTCATTTATGATACGCATCTATCCAAATATCTACATATCCATCCATCTATCTATCCATTGATCCATCCTTAACTGTTTATCTATTATAATATCTAAGTAATACATTTAAATATTTTTATTTAAACATCTTTACAAATGTGATGTGTTTCAAACATTTTATAATGAGCTTTAGAAGTTAAAATCATCATTCTTTTTATTTCACTCTTATTTTGTTCTTATTTCAACGTCTTGATACAATTTCTAAGTTAATTCTGTAAAGGGATCCTTCTGTCTACTGTAATTTATGTCTTTTATGTTCACTTTAAATGTAGCATCATTTTATTTAGCAGATCTTATGTTGCTGGCACTTCTGCTAACAATTCTCTATCTTGATTTAAAATTACCAGAACGTCAGAAAAATAAGCTATCTTAAATTTGCACAATATTTGTTACCTCTCTTCATTTATATTTTTGCCATTTACCTAAAAACTCACAAAGAGTCTGAGACAGAATCATAGCTATATTTTTATAACAAACTTTGGTTAGTTTTGAGTTTTATTTCAGAATTTATAGCATTTTATACTTTAGAACTGAGTAGAATTGAGTGAGAATTAAAGACTGGAATTTATAAACTTGGGTACAGCTTTTAAAGACAGAATGGAGTGGTCTTGGCTAAATCTTTTCTTTCTTTTATCACTTTTATAATTATTTAATACCTGATTTCTCTACAAATAGAGTTTTGGAATTTTGGACCTGCAAAAGTTTTTATTTCTCTTTGGATGAGGATAATTATTATTAATCATCTGTGCTTGTATAGATTAATATATATTCCTTACCTTAGCACTTTCTTATGTGAGGCTTATTCATGTTATTACTGAAGTGCACAGCATAGATACAATAACCTTATTATCTTATTGTGCTAATCATGACTTTATCAATCAAAATATACAAAGATTATAATATAAAATATGAAGTAAAATGTGAGCCAGAAGAGGACACACTAAAATGACTTTCCCCCACTCTTGATATGTTTATACATGTTTTAATTGTTAGTGCTGTTAAGAGATGATAAAACTGATGGGGACTGTGAAGGGGATTGGAAGAACATATTGGGAAGAAAAAAAAGTATCTACTTTTTGTAAATTTGGTAAAAGTTTGCTTATTTTATGTTGTTTGTCATGATACCTCTAAAATTTTCTAAGTTTCAATGATGAAGACTGGTTTCTAATTCTGGAAATTATCCCCAAGGGTCTGGGACAGTTACAGCCACAAAAAAATCAGCTGGGGTTATGCGGACAAGTAGGTTGAAGGCATGAGAAAATTTTAAGGAAAGCTAAAGAAGATCCCTACTTGTCAGAACAGAACAAAAAGATCTACTTTTGCTAATACAGATGGATCAGCTTTGAGATAAAAGATTGAAAGGGCATCAGCTTCCCGAAGGCAGCAGTTGTTTCTCTTCATATTTATACCGCTTACATCTAATGCAATTCTGTCAAGTGGTAGCTACGTGAAAAATAATAACAATAAATTAAACTATACATGACTGGGTCAACTTGAATATTTGTCCTTTAGGTAAACAAACTGAATTTCAGAGACCGAAACAACTGGAGGTTTGTAGCAGAGATGGGACTCCCATGTTGGCCTTCCGACTGCCTGGGTGGCTTTCATTCCATTTTGCTTGGAATGTGGCAGGCCCATTCATTTAGAAGCTGGAAATTTTATTATATATTTTCTGATGTTTGGTCACCAAACACTTGCCATTGTCATGCTTCTGAAGCCACATCAGTTAAACATTCAATCTAATGAAATACATTTTCTCTCGTGTTATATAGAAATTCTATAACTGACTTTGGACGTAACTATAGAGACTCTTCTGTAAAATGTACATTCTCCTTGAATTTTGCATTGAATCACATGGTTGTATAAATCTTCTACCACCCTTCCATGTATGCCAAGATTAAGAATGTCATATATTTATTTCAAAAATAAAAAACAAAATCAGAGATGTGAAGTGACTTAAACAAATAAAATAGAGGCCAATAGGAGACCTAGAATTGCTGCTCCATCTCCTCAATTTCATTCCAATCTTCTTTCAAAGTCTTTAGTTATAATTAAAATTCTGTTTATGCTTATAGATTGCATAAATATAATTCAATCTGTAACATTTATTTACATACTAATTTAGAAAATTTCAATGGATTATAAACTTGAGAGGTCAAATACAGCATCACTCATTAACTCCTAAAAATTCAACACAGCTACCAAATCAATAAACAAATATGGCTTATCAAATAATAGCTTACCAAAATAATAATGAAGGTATTTATTCAAATAATTATTTGTCAGCTTACACTTAGAAAATGTTTGCATATTTCTTCAGTGTTATAATGCTCTTATTTTTAATAAAACATAATAAGTATTTTTAGTTCACTTAAATTTCTTTGGGTTAACACAAAATAAAACTCTGTAAATGCAAATACATTTAGTTCACAAAATGTTACTGTGTGATGCTGTTTTCTCAATACGCAAATCTTACAAATACTTTTAAGTTATTGTTGCCAATTTTCTGCAGCATTAAGTATTAAAAGAGCTTTAAATATATCTTCATATTTATTTAGATTAATAATCTTTTAATTTTACATCAGTTTTAGGTTCAAACAAAATAGAACAGAAAGCGCAGAGGCCCCACATAGTCCCTGTTCCCCACATATACATAACCTATCCCACTATTAACATCCCACAATGTCTTTTCTATACTTTTGAATTGGAAAACAGTAGTATTTAAAAATTCAAGGAAACATACAGATTTTTATTCATAAACATGAAAAAAAAAAAAACTTCTACTCAAAATATTAGTTCATACATTCAAAGCAACCCTTACTAAGGAATCAGCACACAGTATCAAGAAGCTTTATAAAATATACAAATCATTTGAAAGGAACAGTCATGGGGAAAGAGATGGATAATTATTAGAAGAAACTGTTATGAGTAGTTAGGAACACAATCACAACATTGTTTGCCTTGTGCTGAGAACTGTTATAAATTTTCCAGTTATGCTACCTTGCTAAATAGTTACATTGAGACTTGGCTTTGTAGTTTTTTAATACAGAAGGGATATTTTAAACTGCAATTTTATTCTCGTATTCATCATAAAGTTGTGTTATATGTTTAAATATTAAATAAACCTTATGCCTTCCTGACTTACCACCTTTGATAGGGAAAAAATCATTGGCAGTGTCATCAATATTACCTTAACAAACCAAAATAATTCAATATTTCATATTTATTTCTTCTGTCTTCTGCCAACTCCCAAGCAACCTATGTCCTAATAGCCTTGTTGTCACAGAATATAGGCCTAGCATTTTATAGTATTTTTTTAGCAATAATGTAACAGATGTTAATATATTTTTTTGAAAATTAATGAATAGCACATGGAATAATTGATATACAATGATATACAGTCCTCCATAGAATGTTTTGTCAAGTGTGTTTCTAAACAGTTATCAATCACATACTAAATTGAATGCCAGTCTTGAATAAAGGGCTTTTTCACAGATTACTTCCAAATTCTCAATGTTTCATTCAGTTATAAAGTACTTCAAATATGCAAACTTAACTAATATTTAGAATTGGTAAAATGTAGAGAATCAGAAGTTAGGTAAGGTAGCTGTGTTGAATTTTTAGGGGCTAATGAGTGATGCTGTATTTGACCTCTCAAGTTTATAATGCATTTAAAATTTCTAAATTAGGTTAATAGGTATTAGTTTGTATATATTTGTCATTATTCTGATGAATTTAATGCTGGTTAATATGGCTAACTGTAAATATTTAGTAAGTTTTTCAATTTGAAATCCACCCTCCTACTAGTCAAAGGCAGATTAAAACTATCAAAAAGGGGAAAAAAGGGCGGGGGAGGGAGAAGGGCCAGGAGGTAATCAAAAATCATGTTCCGAGCAAGCAAGATCTCATTAGGAAAACTGATAAAGCTCCAAATTACCACTTATTTCCTTCAAATACAAAAGTGTACTAGAATAATTCACCTGGTGTAATTGGAAGTGGTTATTGTCTGAAAACAATATCCATGAGAGGCTGAGTATAGTGGCTCACACCTGTAATCCCAACACTTTTGGAGTCCATCGTGGATGGATCAGGAGGTCAGGAGTTCAAGACCAGCCTGTCCAACTTGGTGAAACCTAGTGTCTACTAAAAACTACAAAAATTAGCCAGGCACAGTGGTAGGCACCTGTAATCCCAGGTATTTGGGAGGCTGAGGCAGGAGAATCACTTGAACCCAAGCGGCAGAGGTTGCAGTGAGCCAAGATCATGCCACAGCACTCTAGCCTAAGTGACAGAGACGCCATCTGAAAACAAACAAACAAAAAACAATATACATGGTAATGGAGGGTCTGAAATAAGCTTATGAAGAATGCTTGGATCTTAGATGGCCTTCATAGCTATATACAAGAAATACCTTTTCCTACTATCTGTGTGAATATTCTTAAATGTTTTCAACAACATGGAACTCTCCAAGAACAACAAACTTACAGATCTGTTTATCTGACGTCTTCAACAGAACATCTAATAGTCATGTCAAATTAATTGTCAGAATCAACCTTTTAATTTTTTTATGGAAGTATAATTTACATACAATAAGATGTATAGCTTTTTAAGGGTACAGTTTAATGAGTTTTAATAAATGTGTGTGTATATATATGACCAACACGCTGGTCAAGATTTAGATTATTTTTATCACATGACATCTTCCAGGTAAGCACTCTTCTGATTTCTATCATTTGTTCAGATTATTTTAATCTGTTCTAGAGCTTCATATTAATGAAATAATACAGCATGCACTGTTTTGTATGTCTTCTTCAACACAACATTTTTTAAAGATTTTTCTCACATTACTGAATGCAACGGTAGTTTGTGTCTATTTGCTGCAGGTTAGTATTCCATTCGTTGCATAAATAAAATTATTTTCATCTATTCACCTGGAAATAGGCACTTAGGTTTTTTATTCTCACTGCATATTTTGAATGAGTTTCTAGAAACATTCTTGTAAAAAAATGCAAATAAAGTTTTTCACTTTTGTTTGGTAAATAACAAGTGAATTGACTGAGTCATATGATAAATAACTTAAATATAGAAGATATTTTCAAAATACTTTCCAGGATAGTTGTATCAATTTTAATTCCTACCAGAAACACTAGTGACAGCTTCAGTTGATCCACATCATTGCCAACACTTAATACCTGTATTAGCTAATTGTAGCCATTCTGAAGTACTAGTACTGCATGCTGATTTAAATTGTATTTCCCTGCTGTCTAACGATGTTGAGCATCATTTCAGGTGCTATTTTGTATCTTTATTTTCGTTTGTATGAACATGTGAAGAGCTGTACAGGTCTTTTGTTAATTTTATACTGGACGATTTTGATTTGGTTACATTGTAGATGTAAACATCAGGTATATCCAATGTTTTTCTCCTCTAGTATATTGTTTTAGAATGTTATTAGCCCGGCACGGTGGCTCACGCCTGTAATACCAGCACTTTAAGAGGCCGAGGCGGGTGGATCATGAGGTCAAGAGATCGAGACCATCCTGGTAAACATGGTGAAACCCCGTCTCTACTGAAAATACAAAAAATTAGCTGTGCATGGTGGCGCGTGCCTGTAATCCCAGCTACTCAGGAGGCTGAGGCAGGAGAATTGCCTGAACCCAGGAGGCGGAGGTTGCGGTGAGCTGAGATGGCACCATTGCACTCCAGCCTGGGTAACAAGAGCAAAACTCCATCTCAAAAAAAATAAATAAATAAATAATAAAATGTTATTAAGTGAGCAGAATTTTTTTGAAGAAAATTAGCCACTTTTCATTAGTAATTATTATGTCCTCCCTAAGAAATGTTTGCAAACCCAAGTAGCCTCCAGTAGATATTTTAAGGCTTTATAAATTTAGGCTTTTTATTTTTAGTTCTTTTTTCCTATAACAAATAATACGTGTGGCGTATAAGTTAGAATAATTATTTAAAGAGTAGTTATCAAAGCGTCCCTGCATTATTTATTGAAAAGACTTTCTTTTCCTCTTTCAATTGCTGTGATATTTTTGTTAGAAGTTAATTCTCTGTATTAACGGCACTTATTTGCCAGCACTCCATTCTATTGACTTAGCTCTCTTTTTTCCCAATTTTTTTTGTTTACATAATTTTCCTACGTCTTTTGAAATGTATATATATAATTTTAAAATATGAATTTTACAGAAATATATAGAATTTTTATTCAGATGATGTTAAATATAAAGATAAATTTGGAGAAATGTCATATATTAAAATACTGAGTTTTGAAACAAAGTCACAGAAAACATCATACTGAATGGGGAAAAGTTGAAAGCAGCCCCACTATGAACTAGAACAAGACAATGATGTTTACTGTCACCAACACTATTCAACATAGTACTGAACATGCTAGCCAGAGTAATCAGGCAGAGAAATAAGCAAAAGGCATCTAAATTGGAAAAAAGAAAGTCAAATTATTTATGTTAACTAATTACATAATCTTATACTTAGAAAACCCTGAAGACTCTTCCAAAAGACTTCTGGACTTGATAAACGATTTCAGTATAGTTTTAGGATAGAAAATTAATGAACAAAAATTAGTTGTATGCCTATACACTGACATACTCAAGCTGAGAACCAAATTAAAAACTCAATCACATTTACAACACACACAAACACACACACACACACACACACACAAACACACACACACCTCTAGGAATGCATTTAACCAAGGAAGTGAAATACTTCTACAAGAGAATTACAAAAACACAGATTAAATAAATCACAGATGGCACAAACAAATGGAAAAAACACTTCATGCTTATGGAATAGAAAAATCAATATGATTGGAATGACCATACTGCTCAAAGCAATCTACAGTTTCAATGCAATTTCTATCTAATTATCATTTTTTACAAAATTACAAAAAAAAACAAGCCTATGAAACAAACAAAAAAAGAGTCCAAATAGCGAAAGCAATCCTAAGCAGAAATAACTGAGTTGGAATCATCATATTACCTGACTTCAAAATATACTACACAGCTACAGTAACCAAAACAGCATGGTACTGGTGCAAAAATAGAAACAGAGATCAACGAAACAGAATAGAAATCCTAGAAAAAAAAAAAACTTAAATTTAGATCTTAAAGTTGATCCACTGATCTTAAAGTTGAAAAAAAGAAACAATGAGAAAAGGATACCCTATTAAATAAATGGCACTGGGAATTTTGGCTATCCATATGCATAAATAAAATAATGAAAACGGACCCCTATCTCTTACCATATACAAATATTAACTCAAGATGAAGTAAAGACTTAAATATAAGACCTGAAACTATAAAAATCCCTGAAGAAACCCAAAGAAAAGCTCTTCTGGATATTGGCCTAAGCAAGGAATTAATGACTATGACCTCAAAAGCAAATGCACCAAAACCAAAAATAGACAAATGGGAATTAAATGAAAGAGCTTCTACACAGAAAATCAAATAAAATAAAAAATAAACAAAGTAAACAAACATCCCACAGAATGGGAGAATATATTTGCAGACTCTGCATCTGAAAGAGGACTAATAGCAAGAACCTGTAACAGAACTCAAATGAACAAGAAAAAAACACAACCCCATTACAAAGTGAGCAAAATACATGAATAGACATTTTTCAAAAGAAGACATTGTATGTCTTCCTTTTGGAAGTTCCATCCATGTTGTCATGGAATCAAAAATGATCTGGCTGATTGGAATCAACCAAGTCATGGAATCAACCAAGTCATGGAATCAACCTAAGTGCCTATTATTGGTGGAATGGATAAAGAAAATTTGACATATATACACCATGCAGTCATTAAAAAAGAATGTAATCATGTGGGAAGCAACATGGATGAAGCTTCCAACAAACATATTTAAAAAATGCTCATCATCACAAATCGTGAGAGAAATGCAAATCAAAATGCAAATTAGATGAAGATGTCTATTATCTTCTGGTATCAACATGATACCATCTCATTCCAGTCAGAATGGCTATTATGGAAAAGCTGAAAAATAACAGATGTTGGCAAGGCCACGGAGAAAAAAAAATGATTATACACTGTCAGTGGGAATACAAAATTTTTTAGCCACGGTGGGAAGCAGTTTGGAAATTTCTCGAAGAACTAGAAACAGAACTACCATTTGACCCAGCAATACCACTTCTCACTATCTACCCAAAGGAAAATAAACTGTTATGTAACAAAGATACCTGCACTTGTATTTTTATTTCACTGCTATTCACCATAATACAGTAATGGGATCAACCTAAGTGTCCATAATTGGTGCACTGGATAAAGAAAATGTGATATATTATGCACCATGGAATACTACCCAGTCATTAAAAAAGAATGAAATCATGTCCTTTTAAACAACATGGATGGAACTAGAGGTTATCATCCTAAGTGAAATAACTCAGAACCAGAAAATCAAATACCACAGCTCACTGATAAGTGGGAACCAAATAATGGGTACACATAAATATATGAATGGAAATAGCAGACACTGGGGATTCCAAAAAGGGAGAGGGGGAGGGGAATAAGGGTCTAAAACTTACCTCCGGCTCCTGGAGCAAGAGGTCAGCACCAGCTTCTGGGCCCCGCGCTGTATCAGCCACTGGGCCAGCCCCAGGCCGAAGCCACCCCGGGCACAAGCGATGACTTAGCTTTTGTGAGACAGGCGTCAGCGTGGGTTTGGCCCCCTTCAGCACAGCCTCCGGCTGCTCCGCATGCACCTGCACAACTACTTCGCCAATGAGCTTCCCCTAGGCCATGCAGCTGAAGGCGTCCTCCACCTGGGCCCTGGGGAACACGGTGCACCTGAGGGGCTGCACTATGCCATCGCAGATGCCAGCCTGCAGAAGCGCCGACACCTCCCACCAGGCAGCACTGGCTTCGCCAGAGAGCGAGTCCAGAAGGATCCCGTGGAAGGTCACGTTCTTCAAGAAGATGGCCATGCCAAGCGGGTGGTTGTTAGCAAGGTCGAATTTGCCAATTTACAGGAAGCGGCCGTGCTGAGCCAAGCACCTCACACGGGCCTGCAGCTTCTCTTCCACCAAGGAGTTCAGGGCCAGGTCAACGCCCTTCCCGCCAGTGTGCTGCGGCACATGCTTCTCGAACGACGTGTCCCTCGAGTTGGCAAAGCTGGTGCTGTCCAGCTGGGAGAACCTGGCCTGGAGGTACGCCCGCTTCTCGGCCGACCCCACGGCGGTGAAGACGCGGCAGCCCAGACTGAGGGCGATGGCGATGGCGATGGCGATGGTGATGGTGATGGCGATGGCGATAGCGATGGCGGCCTGGCCCACGCCTCCAGAACCAGAGTGGATGAGCGTCTCCCCGCGCTGCACCCGCCCACAGACCACCAGTGCGTAGTAGGCTGTGGTGTAGACGACAGGCACCAAGGCCGCCTCCTCCAGGATCCAGTGGGAGGGCACGTCCCAGAGGAAGACCGGTGACAGCAGGACAGAGGTGGCCAGGCCCTCGGCGGGCACTAGCCCGGTCACACGCTTGCCGCTGGCATCCCGGCCCGAGAGCTGCATACCCAGCAAGCAGTCCTTGGTGGCCCAGTTCCCTGGGATGGCGTCAGGAGGCAGCTTGCCGGTGGCCAGCATGATGTCATGGAAGTTGCGGGAGGCGAAGTAGGCCGTGCAGAGCTGGGCGCCAGGGCTGGCTGGGCATGGCGCAGCGAAGAGGAGACCCAGCGATGGAGGACAGGTCCCCCCGGGTGAGGACCACCACGTAGGCGTGTGCCGTCAGCTCCTCGGGCTTGTCCTGCTCCAGCGGGAAGTGGCGGAAGACGTTCATCACCAGTTCTCCCTGCAGCACCTTCTGCAGTTCTGCGGAGCCCGGGTCCGCGACGCGGGCGGTGCTGCTGAGGTTGGAGAGCAGCACGCACCGACTGCGGTGCCCGCCGGGCTCTTGGCGGAGACAGTTCCCCAAGCCCACCACGCCGGAGGCGGTGCAGTTGACGGCCTTCTACCACACGGGCCCGGAGGAGGAGCCGGCCGGGAAGCCCTTCAGAGAGTCCACCCAGCGGAAGCTGGTGTGCTCCACCGGAAGGAAGACGGGGCTGTCCTGCGGGGCGGCCGCACCGGAAAAGTACGGAGCGGTAGAAGGACTTCTTCAGGCCCACCAGGCGCGGCGGCATTTGGAGAAGAGGGTCTCTCACGCGTCCTGGCTCAGGATGCCCTGGGCGTACTGCGGCTCAGCGGAGGTGAGGAAGGTCACGATCTCCCCAAGGGGGTGCCCCCGAGCAGAGTGTGCAGCTGCAGAAAGCCCCCCTCTCTCAGGGCAGCCATCATGTTGCCGAGGGCTGAGGCCGGGTCCCCGAGGGCTGCCACTGTACAGTTGCACACCAGGAGGTCAGTGCTACACAGGGCGCTGGGGGCAGGGTCCGCGGGGTCCCACTGGCCCTGGGCAATGTCGTGCGGCTGCAGCTTGGCCTGGGCAGTCTCCAGGGCCTGAGGGTGGCGGTCGGTGGCTGTGTAGCTCAGCTGCAGCGTGTTGAGCGGACCTGGGATGCGGGAATACAGATGACCATGGCCAGCCAGCGCCTCCACCACCTTCATCTTCAGGCTGGGCATGTTCTCCAAGGCAGTGTCCACGCAGGCCTTGAGCGGTGGGGAGTCCAGGAGGCGGCTGGGCAGAGGGTCCTCTGGCAGCTCAGACCTCTCCTCAGCCAGCACCTGTACCAGCTCCAGCTGTAGGTTCCTGTTGAGCTGAAGCCCGCGGGCAGCCGACAGCAGCTGGGGCAGTGCCTGCTGCGGGGAATCCTGGGGGACCTGGGCCCGGTCCAGTCTGGGCACCGCCATCTTCAGCCCCTTCTAGGTCACCTTAGTCTGCAGCGCCTGCACCAGTGTCTTGCACAGCTGCAGCTCCTCCTTCAGAGTAGCGTGCCCAGACAGGCACCTGTCCTCTATGTGGGGCGTGAAACAAAACTTCTCCAGGACGGGTGCTCGATGCTCCTGCTGCCGCTGTGGGACCGCCGAGGCGTGGAGCCTGGAGAGGTGGACGCCTCCGGCCGCTGTGGTCTTCAGACGCCTGCTCACCACCACATCAACCACTTGAGCCTCGTCCTGCTGTGTGTACAGCTTCTGCCTGTGGGAGGCAGGGTCGATGTGGATGGCAGTGATGCGGATGGGCAGGAACAGGCTGCACTGGCCGGTGCCCAGGATTGACATCTGCAGCATGGTGTCCAGGAAGGGCACCCAGTTATCCTTCCACAGCAGCTTGCCCTAGTTGCCTTCCAGGCTGGCCTCTAGGATGCCCTGGAACTGAGTGCCGTAGTCGTAGCCATGCAAACACAGTTCCCTGTGCACTTCAGCCTAGGCCAGGAAGAATGGCTCCCTGGGGCTGGTGGCAGGGCCTTCCTGGTGGTCAGAGAGCCTGGGGCCAGGGTCCTCCCATTGATACACCTTCCCACTCATTACCAGGTGGAAGTGCTCTGACACTTCGAAGGTATGGGAGGCTTCCAGGAGCTGTACCTCGAGGGACACAGTCCCGGTCATGGGCAGGATGGTGGCCTGGTGCACCATCACGTCCTCAAACACCGCAGGCAGCTGCTCCATGGCCAGATTCAGGACACGGGCCAGCGTCTTCCACGCGAGGCACAGATAGCCAGTGGCAGGGAAGATGATATGGCCACCAATGCAGTGGTCCACCAGTTAGTGGTCAGGAGACTCGGGGCTGGCGTCGTTGTTGTAGACCGCGGCCGATGGGGAACTGGAACCATTGGGGAAGTCCTCGGCGGCCAGCACGTCCCGGGCCAGGCTGTGGTCCCATTTGATGAGCGGGGAGATGAGGGGCATTCCTAGGGGAACCAGGAATTCCACAAGTGGGAGCAAGGCATTGGGGTTGGCGTCAATGCCTGAGAGGTGCAGCCTGCCAGTGCCGGCGAGGAACAGCTCCAGGTTGTCCCTGTGGTCCTTCTTCATCAGGGGAACAATGGTGCAGCCTGCAGCAGGGTGTGGGGCACGATCTCCAGCACCACCGTGTGCTAAGGCAGGAGCCATAGGACCTCCTGGAACAGCACGGGGCTCACCAGGTTGCTGACGTTGTACTCGGGGGAGCACATGCGTGCCAGGCTGGTGTGCCACCGGGCCTCGGGGATAGAGGTGCTGAGCCAGCAGGCTGAGCGCTGCTTCGGCTCCCGGATCACCTTCTTGAGTGCCTGCAGCAGTCGGTGTGCGGTGCCCTCCATGAAGTAGGAGTGGAAGGACATGCCACCCGTCCGCATCTCCTTGGCAAACACGCCCTCCTGCTTCAGCTATTCCACGAACTCGTACACAGGGCCCTGAGGTCCCGAGATGGTCACCGTGTCCTCAGAGTTGTGGCAGGCAGGCACCATGCCCGGGGGGTGGTAGGGGGTGGTGGGCAGCGCCGCTTACACTCCTCCCAGGGCAAGCCCACAGCTGCCATGGCGCCTGGTGGGATGTTGGCTTCTTTGATGCACTGCCCTCTCCAGTAGGCAGAGAGGCCAGCCTCCTCCTGGGACAGGCAGCCGTTGGCATAGCCACAGGCCACTTTCCCCAGGGAGTGGTCGATGATGCCATCCGGCCTCAGCCCCATGCAACTCTGCAAGGCCTATGAGGCCTATCTAGATGGCCGTCAGGCTCACAAAGGCATAGACGATGTCGTCAAAGTTGCTCTCGTCCGTGATCTAGTAACACTCCCAGATTGTGAAATCTCCTTCGTCAACACCTATAATCAGATCAGAATGAGAAAAAAAGCTTTTTGAAACTATTTTTTCTCCAGGGAAGTTCTCTTTCAACAAGATGGTTTTCACTACTGGCAAGTTAGCATGCTGGAGACCTGGTAATGTTTCTATGACTTTATTTTCTTTTTTTTTTTTTTTTTTTGAGACGGAGTTTCGCTCTTGTTACCCAGGCTGGAGTGCAATGGCGCGATCTCGGCTCACCGCAACCTCCGCCTCCCGGGTTCAGGCAATTCTCCTGCCTCAGCCTCCTGAGTACCTGGGATTACAGGCACGCACCACCATGCCCAGCTAATTTTTTTTGTATTTTTAGTAGAGACGGGGTTTCACCGTGTTGACCAGGATGGTCTCGATCTCTTGACCTCGTGATCCGCCCGCCTCGGCCTCCCAAAGTGCTGGGATTACAGGCGTGAGCCACCGCGCCCGGCTATGACTTTATTTTCTAACATCTTCTTTAAATCTTTAGGCATAGCATGTTCTTTGGCTGCTCTCAAGCAGGGCTGTTTTTCATGTGGCTCCAAGTTACTTCAACCATTTGTTGCACTGAGTGGGCTGTCTGTGTCTTGAGAGGGAGCTGCATTTTCCATTGACTTATGTTCCCACAAGTGATCCTGAGGCACGCCAAACTGTTCTGCAGAACATTTTCTGTCCCTCTATTCTCCTTTTTGACTTTCAGAGACTGACAGCTCTTTTGAGAAATCCAGGGTCAAAGCTCCATCTCCAAGGGGTGTTAATTCATTTTCCAGATGGTTTTCTATAGTGAAATTAAACTGAAAGGTCATCCTCTTATTAAATGCACACAATCATTAAATTCAAATTCTTCAACTTCTGGATAGAATTTGATGTTGATGACACACACAAACCTGCCTCAATTATTCAATAAGTTTTGTTGGGCCCAATTTCTCTTTAGCAGCTTATATGCAGTAACAGCTATTTGGGTGATGGGTTCACCAGAAGTCCAAATCTCATCATTATGCAATATCCTTCAACACCCGCATATGTACCCCAGAATCTAGAAGAAAAGATAAATAAAGGCATTGACTTTTAGTGCAAGAACATGGTTTCTCACTCTACTTATTAAAATATCATTTAATCTTCCTATAATATAATCTACAGTTTTAGTGAAGATGAAAATGTCTATTATCATCTGTGTTGAATATACTTCTAAATATGCCATCTTTAACAGTTTTATTTAGGTACAATTGACAGTTTAAAACTTCACATTTATTATACAATAATTCTTTGAATTATTGATGGGGTTATATCCCAGTAAACCCATCATAATTTTAAAATAGTAAGTTGAAAACGCATTTAAATCACCTAATTTACTGAACATGATATTTTATTTTATCATAGCCTGCCTTACGTATGTCCAGAGCATTTAGCGTTAGCTTGTAACTGGGATACACTACAGTTGGGTGAACTTCTTAACAAATTTTGAAGTCCAAAATAATGTATTGCTAACTATGTTGTACAGCAGATTTCTAAAAGATTTTATTCATCTTGCATAGATTAAAATTTTACTCACTGAGTAAAATTTTGCTCCCCGTTTTTTTCTCTTCCCAGATCCCACCATTCTATTCTCTGCTTCTAAAAGTTTTACTATTTAGATGACTCATGTAAGAAGAATCATGCAGTATTAATTCTGCTGTTGCTGGCTTAATTCATTAAGCAAAATCTCAGGATTTATCCATGTTGTCACAGATGGTAGAATTTTCTAATTTTTAAAGCGGAGTCGTTTTCCATTGTGTATACTTGCCATGTTTTTTTAATCTACTCTTTTATCTATGGACATACAGAATGTTTCCATATCTCGGCTATTTTTAACAATATGACAATGAACATAAGAGTGGAAACATCTTTTCAAGATCCTGATTTCAATTATTTTGTATATTTTTTATATATACTCAAAAGTGGGATTGCTGGATCCATTAACAGTTGGTTTTGATTTTTTGAGGAATCTCCATGCCATTCTTTATAGTGGCATCACTATTTTTCATTCCCACCAACAGTGTACAAAGATTCCAATTTCTCCACATCATTGCTGACACTTACTTCTGGGTACGTGTGTATGTTTTAATAATAGCTGCCATAATAGATGTGAGTTAATATCTCCTTGTGAATTTTATTTGAATTTCCCTCATGATTATTGATGTTAAGCATCTTTTCTTATATCTTGTGACCATTTATATGTCTTCTTTGAAGAAATGTCTATTGAGGTACTTTGCCCATTTTTGAAACTTTTATTTTCTGTTGAGCTGTAATCATTTCTTATACATATTGAATATTAATCACTTTTCAGATATATGATTTGCAAATATTTTTCTCTTGTTCTGTATGTTACTTGTTCATGGTTTTATCTTCTTTGCTATAAAGATATTTTTGTTTGTTTGTTTTATGTAGTCCCACTTATTTATTTTTGCTTTTGTTGCCTGTGCGTTGTGTATGATAGATAAAAACAAAATTGCCAAGACCAATGTCAAGAAGGTTTTTCCATTTGTTTTTTTCTAGAAGTTTTACAGTTTAGGACTTACATTTAAGTCTTTAATCCACAACTAGTTGTGAAAACACAACTAGCTGTATGTTTATTTATATTGTCCAACTTCAGTGAATTTTATATTAGTACTAAAAAGTTTTTGATGTAGTCTTCAAGTTTTTCTACATAGAAGATTATATCATCTGCACACAAAAATTTCATGTCCTCTGTTCCAAGTAGACAGCTTTTCCTTATTTACTTTTTGGCTAATTGCTCTGGCAGGACTTCCAGTACTACACTGAAGAGAATTAGTGAGAGTGGACATCCTTGTCTCATTTCTGAACTCAGAAAAATAGCTTTCAGCTTGTCACCATTCAGTATGATGTTAACTTGGAACTTGTCATCTTCGACATGTATTATATTGAGGTACATTGTTTCTACACCTTGTAGAAAATCCATGAGCACCACATCACCTGTGGGTACCCCGAGTTCGGTGATGACAAAGGAATGAGAGAAAGAAAGATTAAAAGTGGGACCAGGGGGCCATTGCTTTATTACTCTGGAGGAGACAGTGAAGGCCCTGAGCTCTGATCATCCACACTATTTATTGATTACACTCACTTTGATCTGTAGGGTAGGGGTGGAGTGATGGTGGAGTGAGTCAGTGAGCCGGAAATGAATCAGTGAGCCGGAAGTGAATCAGTGAGCTAGCACTGGTGTGTCATCCTAAGGATTAATAAGAGTAGCGGTCAGCTGAGATCACACCATTGCACTCCAGCCTGGGTAACAAGAGCGAAACTCCATCTCAAAAAAAAGAGTGGCAGTTTGGGAGTTTCACACAACAAGAACATGTGGTTATCTTTAGCTTATTATCTATGTACAGTTTGTGGAACATGGGCTGTACAAGGAGGCTACAAGTCTGGCTACATCATAGTGCTACGAAGGGGTTTTACGTCCTTGAGCACAATGTTTATAGTAGCAGAGCCTAAATCACCCTGCACTAGAACATGAGGCATGAAGAGGCCTTCCTCCTCAGAGGCCTCCTGTGGCCTTCCACAGATTATTATTGTTTCTTGTTTATATGTTACTCATAACCAATTTATGTAGGCACTCTAAGTCCTTTCTCCTTTGCTGTTTTTCCCAACAATACCTAATTTGTTGAGATTTTTACTGTGAACATGTTGAGTTTTGTGAAATGCCTTTTCTGAACTTATTGAGATGATGGGATGGTTTTTATTTTACATTCCATTAATGCAGTGTATCACATTTATTGATTTGCATATTTTGAAATCTTTGCATTCCAGGATAAATCTCACATGGTCATGGTGAATGATCCTTTTAATATGCTTTGAATTCAGTTTGCTAGTGTCTCTTAAGGATGTTTATTTCTGAGCTCATAATGATTATTGGTTGATAATTTGTTGCTTGTAGTGTCTTTATCAGGCTTTGGTATCAATGTAAGGCCACAAAAAATGAGTTTGGTAGTATTACCGCCTCTTCAATTTTTTGGAAGCTCTTGTGAAGGGTAGTCACCAATTATTCTTTAAATGTTTGGTAGAATTCACCAGTGAAACCAGTCAAGTCCTGGAATTTTTTTCTTTTTCTTTTTTTTTTTTTGGTTAGGATGCATTTGGTTAATGATGGAATTGTCTTACTGTTATTGGTCTGATCAGATATTCTATTTCTTCATGATTAAGTCCTGGTAAGTTGTATGTTTTTTTAAATCTATTACTATACTTTATAAAATTTGTTGTCATATAAATGATATTAGTAGACTAATGTTTACTTCTATGGCAAATGTTCTTTATTCCTTTATATTTATTTTGTTTTATCTTGGTTTTATTTTGTTCCCAGGGAGACGCCCAGATCATAGATTTTAAATCCGTCTTCTTTTAAATGTAAGCATTTTAATCTTATAATTACCTTAGGAGTATATTTTAGCTTCATATTACAAATTGTTATGTTTGGTGTGTTTTTTTAATCTAGAACATTTACACATTAATATAGAGACTTATTATTTGTCCTATGGAAAATTTAAATATGTTACCTAATTTCAAAATAATTTGGACTATCTTGCTGATGTGCATTTCTTCCTTATTGTTTCTTTGGTCAGAGAACATATTCTGTATGATTGAAATTTACTGAGGCTTATTTCCATAACGATAACCTATTTTGACAATTGTTTTATGTGCTCTTGAAAAAAAAAAGTGTACCCTCTTTCTGTTGTTGGGAGTGTTCTCCACATTTCAATTATGTCAAGTTGATTGATATTTTGATCTAAGTCTTTTATATTTTTATTGATTTTAATCAACTTTATTAAAATATAATCTATATACACTTATATCTACACATTTTAAATATAAATATATATTATTTTAATAAATATATATAGCCATGAAATTACAGTTACAATCAAGATATAGCACATTTCTAGAACCTCAAAAACTTTCCTCATGTTTCCTTCAGTGAATCCAAATCTACCTCACTCCCAGACCTCATGAAACCAACTGATCTAATTTCTGTCACTAAAGGTTAGTATTTTTCTCTTTTCTACAATTTCTCATACATGTGTAACTTTCTATCAGACTCATTTTAAGATTAATCTGTGCTGTGTTTCTGTATTAGTTGCTTCTTTTTACCATTGAATATTCTATCGTTTAAATAATATAATGTGTTAATCCATTTACCTGTTGATAGGCACTTGGATTGTTTCTAGTTTGGGGCTATTTTGCATAAAAGCTGCTAAAAGCATTTGTGAATTAGTCTTTTTTCTGAAAAAAGGGCTTTTATTTTTCTTGGGTAAATACATTGAAGTGAAATTGCTGGGTTCATGCTGGGTTCATATGACTTACAATTGTAGAAAATTTCAGCTAGTTTTTAAAGTGCTCCAATAATCAGTACTGTCTTAGAAAAAATAAATTCTATGTATGTGCTCTTCAATAAATAGCCACTGCCCTCCTGTGGGTACTTAATTTTAATTTTTAATTTAATTTTAATTTTTAATTAACTAAAATAAATTTAAAATTATGTTTCTTTATCTAACTAGTAACATTTTAGTGTTCAGTAGCCACATGATTCTAGTTGTAAGTATATTGAACAGCAGAGATTATTGAAGAAAATTTTATTGGATAGTTATGGATCGTCATGGTCTATATAACTAGTTCTTATTGTGATATTTAGAGTGAAGGAAAACAATCCTATGTAGTTTTTTATTTTATCTTTGAGCTTAACAACATCTAAGTAAGAGTATTCAAATGTTTACTTTTTAACTATTATAATAATATTTGAATTATTTTGATCACCAAAGTGTTAAGTTATTGAAAACTATAAGAACTATACAATGTGAAGGCTGATAATCATGTTTAAACAATATCATGGATTTGACCATTGGTCTCTCTCAGCAGTTCACAACACACAAAGGCTTGACCCAGAGAATATTCCACTTATTATTTTCTGCCAGTTACATGTTCCATACTCTTAACTTACAACACCAAAAAAAACAGAAAGCAAATCATGTCACCTTCTCAGGCTACTGCTTTCCTCCACTCATAAATTATTTTCCAGGGATCCCTTATTTTTTATCTCAAAGAGATCCCAGAAGAGTGAATGTGTGTAAGAGAACTAAAAGTGGATCACTCCAACGAACCTTCAGGTTTTCAAGTTATCCAAAATGTTCATCTCAGGATCATTTTTAAAGCGTCTGAAAATGTATTTGCATATTTAGTTCTCATATTTTAACTAAATTATTTTACATAGACTCTGGGATCAGCTGGTAGGGTTCAAGCCTAGTGTACTTCCTGGCAATGAGATTTAGAGTAAGTAACTTGAACTCTCATTGTCTTAGTGCCTTCATGTAATGTGAGTATCTAAATATTTCTCTTCTCAAGGTAATAAAGATTAAGTGGTTTATGCATGTTAAACACTTAAAAATGTGTCTACCACATAGTGATGACTCAATAAGCATTCAATAGCCATAGCGATTTTTATAAATACTTTCATTAATTATTTTAGATAGCTCACTGTAGTGGTATGACTAAGATAGAAATTAATATTCTACGTATTACATAAAATATGTTTTTTATATAGTATATCAATTTAGATTAATATGAATGCCTTCATATATTTTGATTATTAAATATTTTAACTATTAGCTACCATGTAAAATACTCTAGAAATTTTATTATAATACATAAAAATGGTTGGATATAGCCTATAAACTTCTCAATATCAATATCATACTATACCTCTAGAGAGAAAGTAATTAATTCTGTAACTCAGAGACAATCACTGCCTTTTATTAAGACTATCCTACTTCATAAATATTGTGGAGGTTGGTAATGATAATCAAAAACCTTGGGCTAGAATCCAGAGCCTCAGATTGTGCTTCTTGGATCATTTCAATGTTTTTGATTTTACTCAACTGAGAAAAGGCTCCTCTTCATATGTATCTCTTTCTCAAGTCTAAGGCCTCAAAACAAAGTTATCCCCATGCTGGGTAAAATTGCTTTCACTCTAAATCCCAGAAGTTACATGATCAGAGCCAAAGGTGTCACTGAGAAGAGTTTATCTAAGTAGAATAAAAACTACCCTGCACATTGCCAAGTTAACATTATTATTATTATTATTATATATTTTATTGCATTTTTTGTTTTGGGGTACATGTAAAGAACATGCAGGATTGTTGCATAGGTACATACATGGCAATGTGGTTTGCTGCCTTCCTCCCCATCACCTATATCTGGCATTTCTCCCCATATTGTCCCTCCTCAACTCCCCACCCCCCACCGTCCCTCCCCTAGTTCCCCCCCACAGATCTCAGTGTGTAATGCTCCCCTCCCTATGTCCATGTGTTGTTCTCATTGTTCAACACCCGCCTATGAGACCATGCAGTGTTTGATTTTCTGTTCTTGTGTCAGTTTGCTGAGAATGATGGTTTCCAGGTTCATCCATGTCCATACAAAGGACACAAACTCATAATTTTTTATGGATGCATAGTATTCCATGGTGTATATGTGCCACATTTTCTTCCAAAGGATTATAAATCATTCTGTTATAAGGACACATGCACACGAATGTTCATTGCATCACTATTTACAATAGCAAAGACTTGGAACAAACCCAAATGCCCATCAAAGATAGACTGAACAGGGAAAATGTGATGTCAAGTTAACATTATTAAATATGTTAGTGTTTACAATGGCTCTATTATTTTTACCCATGAAGAGCAAACAGTGCCTTGATCAAATGTGTTCCTTCAGTGACATCTTTAATCTACATAATAATTATTTGCTTCCTTAAGTTTCTTCTCATCAACTGAAAGTTTAAGTTTGCAAATGGAATACTCTCAAACAAGTGGTACTGTTAATAGGGCTGAAATCCTGACAGAAAAGCACAAGAAGATCATTTGCGCATTAACCAGGACCCAGGAGGAAGGCCATGTTCATATAGCTATTTAATTGATTTTGGTTAATGATGATGATACACTTCATGAGTACAAGCACCAATTAGGGAGAAAAGCAGCTTGCCATGGTTTAGTAAGCAGAATTTTCGAGAAAGCAAGGGATCCCAGAAAAGATACCTTAATAGTGCAAACGACCCATTTTATGTTCCAAGAGAGATGTGAATTGGTATTTCACTTTTAATCATTTGCAGATAACCTTGAAAATCCCAGGATTAAATGCCTGAAGAATCTCTTGATAATGCTAGAAAACACCTGATGAAAAATCCACAGCTAGGTGAATCTCAGGTTCCAGAGATGCTCCCTTGATCCCCCGCAAGCTGAGTTATAGAAAGGTGGAGCTGTCACTGTTCTCCAAAGTAATTATACAAACCTACCATCTCCTCTGCAAAATGGCATTTTTTTTTTTTTTTTTTGCAAAGGGAGTATTAACTACAGGTTAGCTTTTGAAGTAGATTAAAATGTCTGTATTTACTAGAGTGTCTTTTCTATCAAAAATAAGTATCAACATAAACCGTCATTCATTTTTAAGAGAGCCTTAGAAACAAGGTGGTTGTCAGTAAAGTATACTAAATTCAGCACACAAAACATTTTGGATTTAGTTAATTACGATTTATTTGGCACTGAATTGAGTACTGTAGTTATCACTCCAAGACTAAAGCACTCATTCCCCAGTTGATGGAAGCTGATTTGCTCATTCTTGAAGCTCTTTTCAGGAACTTTTCTTAAGTGGAGCTAACCACCTCACCTAAGATTATGGGCAGTCTCTGGAGTCAGCCCAGGCCTGGTGACTGTTTTAGGTAAGTTAAAGGCCAGGCATTTTTGCCTCAGTTGGAGTATTCTGCTCCCTTTATGACTGGCGAGGCATCTGTTCCAATTGTACCCCAGTTCAATCGATCTGTCTTCCCAATCTTATTTCTTTTACTGCTCACAGATTCTGTTTTCAAATCAATCCCCAATAAAAATCCCAAATATAATTTCAAGAGGTTCAGAGTCTGTTTTCTGTGGAAACTGATCAACTACTGGCATTACTAGGAGATGTCCCAGGAAGCAGACTTTAACCTGGATAACCTTCTAATTGGCAGTGAATACTTCATCACTTGCAGTAGGTGAAGAACTAAAAGATCTTGATATATGATTTTAGAGTATTTGCTAAAACTTTCCATGGTAATGAGCTAGGATAAATACCTGTGCTAAAACAAGTGCTCAAGAATCTGTAAGTGCAACGTCTCAAGGCAAGTTTCAAGATAAGTTTAGAAGTAGTAACAATGAAGTCTAATGAATTCCATAGCTGTTTTTAAGGCAGTGATGAAGAGAGGAGGGAAAAAAAAAAGCATTCTGAGGGTGATTAATATAAAGCAGACTGAGAATGCCAGAGGGCTTCTTGGTAGCATATAAAAAACCAGGGGACAGAAAGAGACTGAGAATCTGAACCAGACCTTAATTATAAGACTAGAGATCACTAAGAAATGTTGAATTGTTAATTCTGGCAGTTTTGCTATACCAAGACGAAAACTCCGATTGAGAAAGGGTGGATGCCTAAGGTTTAGGATGAAGTGTATGGATTGATGCACTTGAAAATTGTAAAATCTCCGTTTTTCTCAAACTTTCTGAGATTACAGAAGTTTCTCACTCCTCCCTATTAAAGCGAAGGTGTACCTCTTGCTTTAAGATGAAGCAAAGCCTTATCTCACACAGAACAATGCAGGTTTCATTCAGGATCTACCTCTGACTCCTCTATGGTCCAACAGATTTAAACTAGAGCCAAGTCATATTGTAACTCAGCGGATGAAATACTGGACCTTCTAAAGGAAGGAAGGACATTACATATGAAAACGTTGCAGGAACTAGCTAGGCAGGGCTTGGGCTGTCTGGATATTCCATAAAATAGTACTTTGATCCCCTCGGCCAATAATCTCATGTTATTCAGACTGTATGAGCTCAGAAGGTGTGGGTAAACACAGCATAGTTTCTGTGTTTACCTCAGTGAACCTTTAGATATCCAGTGGTCTGAGGCATGCTAAAATAGTACTTAAAGTAACATACACATTATTGCATTTTGCATCTCTCATCACTAAGAAGGAAGCACCATTTCTAGTAGGCCCCTCTGGGTTTCAGAAGTAGCGTATTTCACAATGGTAACAGTGCTCTATCAATTTGCCAAGTTACCAAGAAGTCTGTCAGCTTTGATTGGAACCAAATCAGGAAAGCACTCTTCAGCAGATCTGGGCAGTTGTGCAATTAACCTTAACAGGTTTAGGTATCTTACATAATTAAACCTTTACATCACCACAGAAATGTCAAGATAGGCATTATTATATTTCTGTTACATATGAGGAAATTGAGGTCCAGTGATATTGAGTAATGAGTTCATGCCATATTAATATATGTTAGAATTAGGATGTAAATGTGTGGCCTTTTTAATGGGAAATATAAGAGTCATGTAATTGTATATTGCCAAAAGTGTGAAATGTGATTTTTACCAGGTTCATAGAGAAATAAAACTTCATTTGGAACTCGAAACTGTTGACTAATGAGGCTGATATTATAGAATAAATTAAACCATAAGTCAACAAACTAAGGCCCCAGGGACCAGATCCACCTATTTTTGCAAATAAATTTTCTTTGAAATAGAGCCACGTCTATTCATTTATGTACTGTGTATGGCTGTGTTCATACTACAATGACAGAGTTAATAACTGTGATATATAATTAATGGCCCACAGAGCATAAACATGTAATTTAACCAGCCCTTTACAGGAAAAGTTTACCAACCTATACTCTAGATGCAGTCACTGGATAATGATCACAGAGTAGAGGTTGAGTAGAGGATACTTATGAGAAAATTGGGACATAAAAAATTATACAGTGAAATTAAATTCTGAATATTCTTAGCTCTGTTTTGCTTTTTTTTCCACAGTTAATTTTTGCATACCTAACACACAGTGTACTAAATGCTAGCATTTAGTACACCTTAAAAATACTTGTTAAAACAGCTAGGCACAGTGGCTCACACCTATAATCCCAGCACTTTGGGAGGCCAAGGCCAAAGGATCACCTGAGGTCAGGAATTCAAGACCATCCTGGCCAACAGGTGAAACCCTATCTCTACTAAAAATACAAAAAATTAGCCGGTGCCAGTTAGAATGGCGATCATTGAAAAATCTGGAGACAACAGATGCTGGAGAGGATGTGGAGAAATAGGAACAATTTTACACTGTTGGTGGGAGTGTAAATTAATTCAACCATTGTGGAAGACAGTGTGGCAATTCCTCAAGGACCTAGAAATAAAAATTCCATTTGACACAGCAGTCCCATTACTGGGTATATATCCAAAGGATTACAAATCGTTCTACTATAAGGACACGTGCACACGAATGTTCATTGCAGCACTGTTTACAATAGCAAAGACCTGGAACCAACCCAAATGCCCGTCGATGATAGACTGGACAGGGAAAATGTGGCACATATACACTGTGGAATATTATGCAGCCATCAAAAACGATGAGGTCGTGTCCTTCGTAGGTACATGGATGAACCTAGAAACCATCATTCTCAGCAAACTGACACAAGAACAGAAAATCAAACTCTGCATGTTCTCACTCATAGGTGGGTGTTGAACAATGAGAACACGTCGACACAGGGAGGGGAGCACTACACACTGGGGTCTGTCAGAGGGAAATAGGGGAGGGATAGTGGGGGGTGGGGAGTTGGGGAGAGAGAACATGGGGAGAAATGCCAGATATAGGTGATGGGGAGGAAGGGAGCAAATCACGCTGCCACGTGTGTACCTATGCAACAATCTTGTATGTTCTTCACATGTACCCCCAAACCTAAAGTGCAATTAAAAAATAAAAAATAAAAATAAATAAATAAATAAATAAAATAAAAAATTAGCCGGGCATGGTGGCAGCCACTGTAATCTCCGCTACTCAGGAGTCTGAGGCAAGAGAATTGCTTGAATCCTGGTTGGGGGAGTGAGCCAAGATCGCACCATTGCACTCCAGCCTGGGCTGCAAGAGCGAGACTGTCGAAAAAAAAAAAAAAAAAAAAACACCTTGTTAAAACAATGCTGAAAATAATAGAGCTCTGTAAGGGTTTTTGAATATAATAATGACATGATTAATTATTTTTTAATAATTATACTCCAACTGTTTTCCTATTTAAATTGCAAAGGTGTGATTTTAGACATATCAAATGCTTTAAAATTCTTACAATAGTTCAGATAAATAATAATAAATTGGTTTGACATTGACACTAAATAAAAGGAAATTAATAAAAAATAACATTTTGGATTAAAAAAAACAAAGGCCACTTTCAGGTGACTGCATGTGGAAGATGTATTCCTGGACTTTTACCTCTAAAGATTTATGATAAACATTTACTGTGTTTATTTAGATTGCATGACTCTATGTTTGAATTTTATAGAAACTGGCTGTTAGTGAAGACTTCTGCTATCTTTCTTATCTACTGGGTGTTGCCATAAGAAGCCACAGAGTTTAGAAACCACTATTAACAACAATCCAAAATTTTCTTTTATTGGTGACATGTAAATTGAATCTGCTTCTAGATGGCTTGGTCAGAGACTTCACTGATTCACTTGCCTTTTTGTTTAGCACTCTCCAAATCATCTTTTGTTTTCTTCTTGTTGTAGTTCAACTTCTGTTATTTTTGTAAGATGATCCTCCTGAACCTAAACTTGATTGAATTCCTCTGTGTCTAAAACAAGACTTGCAGAGAATACACTTATAGTTCATTGTGTTTAAAGAGAAAGAAAAATAAGTCAAGTAGGAGACAAAAATCTTATAATTGAATGTGTGACTTGCTACCTGTTTTTCATTCTGAATCCTCTCTCTCCAGTAAATATGCAAAAAACAAACAAAATAATAAAAACTTCTATTATTTTGAGGATTAGGTAGACTTTTTTATTTTTCTTTTTTTCCCCCCATTTATTTATTTTATTGCATTTTAGGTTTTGGGGTACATGTGAAGAACATGCAAAATTGTTGCATAGGTACACAAGTGGCAGTGTGATTTGCTGCCTTCCTCCCCATCACCTACATCTAGCATTTCTCCGCTTGCTATCTCTCCCCAGCTCCCCACACCCCACTGTCCCTCCCCTATTCCCCCCAACCGACCCCAGTGTGTAGTGCTCCCCTCCCTGTGTCCATGTGTTCTCATTGTTCAACACCCACCTATGAGTGAGAACATGTGGTGTCTGATCTTCTGCTCTTCTGTCAGTTTGCTGAGAATGATGGTTTCCAGGTTCATCCATGTCCCTACAAAGGACCCAAACTCATTGTTTCTGATGGCTGCATAATATTCCATGGTGTATATGTGCCACATTTTCCCTATCCAGTCTATCGTCGATGGGCATTTGGGTTGGTTCCAGGTCTTTGCTATTGTAAACAGTGCTGCAATGAACATTCATGTGCACGTGTCCTTATAGTAGAACGATTTGTAATCCTTTGGATATATACCCAGTAATGGGATTGCTGGGTCAAATGGAATTTCTATGTCTAGGTCCTTAAGGAATCGCCACACTGTCTTCCACAATGGTTGAACTAATTTACACTCCCACCAACAGTGTAAAAGTGTTCCTATTTCTCCACATCCTCTCCAGCATCTGTTGTCTCCAGATTTTTTAATGATCGCCATTCTAACTGGCGTGAGATGGTATCTCAATGTAGTTTTGATTTGCATTTCTCTGATGACCAGTGATGATGAGCATTTTTTCATATGTTTGTTGGCCTTATGTATGTCTTCTTTTGTAAAGTGTCTGTTCGTATCCTTTGCCCACTTTTGAATGGGCTTGTTAGTTTTTTTCTTGTAAATCTGTTTTAGTTCTTTGTAAATTCTGGATATCAGCCCTTTGTCAGATGGGTAAACTGCAAAAATTTGTTCCCATTCTGTTGGTTCCCGGTTCACTCTAATGATTGTTTCTTTTGCTGTGCAGAAGCTGTGGAGTTTGATTGGGTACCATTTGTCTATTTTGGCTTTTGTTGTCAATGCTTTTGGTGTTTTGGTCATGAAGTCCTTGCCTACACCTATGTCCTGAAAGGTTTTGCCTAGATTTTCTTCTAGGGTTTTTGTGGTGTTAGGTCTTATGCTTAAGTCTTTAATCCATCTGGAGTTAATTTTAGTGTAAGGTGTCAGGAAGGGGTCCAGTTTCTGCTTTCTGCACATGGCTAGCCAGCTTTCCCAACACCATTTATTGAACAGGGAATCCTTTCCCCAGTGCTTGTTTTTGTCTGGTTTCTCAAAGATCAGGTGGTTGTAGATATGTTGTGTTGCCTCCGAGACCTCTGTTCTGTTCCATTGGTCTATATCTCTGTTTTGGTACCAGTACCATGCTGTTTTGATTACTGTAGCCTTGTAGTATAGTTTGAAGTCCGGTAGTGTGATGCCCCCCACTTTGTTCTTTTTGCTTAGAATTGACTTGGCTATGCGGGCTCTCTTTTGGTTCCATATGAAGTTTAAGGTGGTTTTTTCCAGTTCTGCGAAGAAGGTCATTGGTAGCTTGATGGGGATAGCATTGAATCTGTAAATTACTTTGGGCAGTATGGCCATTTTCACGATATTGATTCTTCCTAACCATGAACATGGAATGTTTCTCCATCTGTTTGTGTCCTCTCTTATTTCATTGAGCAGTGGCTTATAGTTCTCCTTGAAGAGGTCCTTTACGTTCCTTGTTAGTTGTATTCCTAGGTATTTTATTCTCTTTGTCGCAATTGTGAATGGAAGTTTGTTCTTGATCTGGCTCTCTTTAAGTCTGTTATTGGTGTATAGGAATGCATGTGATTTTTGCACATTGATTTTGTATCCTGAGACTTTGCTGAACTTGCTTATGAGTTTCAGGAGGTTTGGGGCTGAGACGATGGGGTCTTCTAGATATACAATCATGTTGTCTGCAAATAGAGACAATTTGACTTCCTCCTTTCCTATTTGAATGTCCTTTATTTCTTTTTCTTGCCTGATTGCTCTGGCTAGAACTTCCAATACTATATTGAATAGCAGTGGTGAGAGAGGGCATCCTTGTCTGGTGCCACATTTCAAGGGGAATGCTTCCAGTTTTTGCCCATTCAGTATGATATTGGCTGTTGGTTTGTCATAAATAGCTTTTATTATTTTGAGATACGTTCCATCGATACCTAGCTTATTGAGTGTTTTTAGCATAAAGGGCTGTTGAATTTTGTCAAAGGCCTTCTCTGCATCAATTGAGATAATCATGTGGTTTTTGTCTT
>NW_022436954.1:24504066-24671428 GCF_009761245.1 Sapajus apella
GTTGTGTTGCCTCCGAGACCTCTGTTCTGTTCCATTGGTCTATATCTCTGTTTTGGTACCAGTACCATGCTGTTTTGATTACTGTAGCCTTGTAGTATAGTTTGAAGTCTGGTAGTGTGATGCCCCCCGCTTTGTTCTTTTTGCTTAGAATTGACTTGGCTATGCGGGCTCTCTTTTGGTTCCATATGAAGTTTAAGGTGGTTTTTTCCAGTTCTGCGAAGAAGGTCATTGGTAGCTTGATGGGGATAGCATTGAATCTGTAAATTACTTTGGGCAGTATGGCCATTTTCACGATATTGATTCTTCCTAACCAGGAACATGGAATGTTTCTCCATCTGTTTGTGTCCTCTCTTATTTCATTGAGCAGTGGCTTATAGTTCTCCTTGAAGAGGTCCTTTACGTTCCTTGTTAGTTGTATTCCTAGGTATTTTATTCTCTTTGTCGCAATTGTGAATGGAAGTTTGTTCTTGATCTGGCTCTCTTTAAGTCTGTTATTGGTGTATAGGAATGCATGTGATTTTTGCACATTGATTTTGTATCCTGAGACTTTGCTGAACTTGCTTATGAGTTTCAGGAGGTTTGGGGCTGAGACGATGGGGTCTTCTAGATATACAATCATGTCGTCTGCAAATAGAGACAATTTGACTTCCTCCTTTCCTATTTGAATGTCCTTTATTTCTTTTTCTTGCCTGATTGCTCTGGCTAGAACTTCCAATACTATATTGAATAGCAGTGGTGAGAGAGGGCATCCTTGTCTGGTGCCACATTTCAAGGGGAATGCTTCCAGTTTTTGCCCATTCAGTATGATATTGGCTGTTGGTTTGTCATAAATAGCTTTTATTATTTTGAGATACGTTCCATCGATACCTAGCTTATTGAGTGTTTTTAGCATAAAGGGCTGTTGAATTTTGTCAAAGGCCTTCTCTGCATCAATTGAGATAATCATGTGGTTTTTGTCTTGGTTCTGTTTATGTGGTGAATTACGTTTATAGACTTGTGTATGTTGAACCAGCCTTGCATCCCCGGAATGAAGCCTACTTGATCATGGTGGATAAGCTTTTTGTTGTGCTGTTGCAATCAACTTGTCAGTATTTTATTGAAGATTTTTGCATCTATGTTCATCATGGATATTGGCCTGAAGTTTTCTTTTCTTGTTGAGTCTCTGCCGGGTTTTGGAGTCAGGATGATGTTGGTGTCATAAAATGATTTGGGAAGAATTCCCTCTTTTTGTATTGTTTGGAATAGTTTCAGAAGAAATGGTACCAGCTCCTCTTTGTACGTCTGGTAGAATTCGGCTGTGAACCCATCTGGACCTGGGCTTTTTTTGGGTGGTAAGCTCTTAATTGCTGCCTCAACTTCAGGCCTTTTTATGGGTCTGTTCAGGGTTTCGGCTTCTTCCTGGTTTAGGCTTGGCAGGAGGCAAGTGTCCAGGAATTTATCCATTTCTTCCAGGTTTATTAGTTTGTGTCCATAGAGCTGTTTGTAATAATCTCTGATGATGGTTTGAATTTCTGTGGAATCTGTGGTGATATCCCCTTTATCGTTTTTTATTGCATCAATTTGGTTATTCCCTCTTTTCTTTTTTATTAATCTGGCTAGTGGTCTAATTTGTTGATCTTTTCAAAAAACCAGCTCCTGGATTTATTGATTTTTTGAAGGGTTTTGTGTGTCTCTAGCTCATTCAGTTCTGCTCTGATCTTAGCTATTTCTTGTCTTCTGCTAGACTTTGAGTTTTTTTGATCTTGCTCCTCTAGCTCTTTCAGTTTTGACAATAGGGTGTCAATTTTTTATCTTTCCTTGCTTCTCATGTGGGCACTTATTGCTATATATTTTCCTCTAGAGACTGCTTTCAATGTGTCCCAGAGATTCTGGTATGTTGTGTCTTCATTCTTGTTGGTTTCGAAGAACATCTTTATTTCTGTCTTCATTTCATTGTTTATCCAGTCAACATTCAAGAGCAAGTTGTTCAGTTTCCATGAAGCTGTGCGGTTCTGGGTTAGTTTTTGAATTCTGAGTTCTAATTTGATTGCACTGTGGTCTGAGAGACTGTTTGTTACGATTTCCGTTCTTTTGCATTTGCTGAGGAGTGATTTACTCCCAATTATGTGGTCAATTTTAGAGTAGGTGTGATGTGGTACTGAGAAGAATGTATATTCTGTAGATTTGGGGTGGAGAGTTCTGTGAATGTCTATTAGGTTTGCTTGGTCCAGGTCTGAGTTCAAGTCCTGGATATCCTTGTTAATTTTCTGTCTGGTTGATCTGTCTAATGTTGACAATGGGGTGTTAAAGTCTCCCACTATTATTGTGTGGGAGTCTAAGTCTCTTTGTAAGTCATTAAGAACTTGCCTTATGTATCTGGGTGCTCCTGTATTGGGTGCGTATATATTTAGGATCGTTAGCTCTTCTTGTTGGATTGATCCTTTTACCATTATGTAATGTCCCTCTTTGTCTCCTTTGATCTTTGTTGCTTTAAAGTCTAATTTATCAGAGATGAGAATTGCAACTCCTGCTTTTTTTTTTTGCTCTCTATTTGCTTGGTAAATCTTCGTCCATCCCTTTATTTTGAGCCTTTGTGTATCTTTGCATGTGAGATGGGTTTCCTGGATACAGCACACCGATGGGTTTTGGCTTTTTATCCAATTTGCCCTGAATCCTCGGCTTGGCTTGCAGATAGCCCCCTTCTCATGCCCCTTCACACAGTCTTTACTCTGTGTATGCACATCCCAAATCCTTTTGTCTCTTCCTTTCCCAGTTAGTGTCCCATCATTTGACTTCATTTAACCTTATTATCTCTTTAAAGATTCACTCTCCAAATCCAATTATATTGAGTATTAGAAACTTTAGCATATGAATTTTGGTGAAACACAGTTAAGTTGATAACAGTAGTTAAAAGGTTTCTATGAAATAAAAGAAATCATTGCTGGAGTCTGTCTGCCGAATTTTGTTATGCATGTCATGTACAAAATGGTTATTATATCTGCCACTTCTGATTTTTGTTTTGAAGATCAAGTTTTTCCTTTCTGACTCCTGGGTCTTACTTAACAGTTCTTTTTCTATTCTTCTTTTCTGCCAAGAAAGTCATCATAAGAGAAGGGCAAGGTGCCAATGTTGGCAGCCCTAGCTAAAAGGATTGAATTAATTTCTGTTGCTCCTGGACTATTATTAAGAAACTTGCAGCAAATCATTATTTGTTGTTACTATGGAATGCATATTTTAAGAATATATAGAAATTTGAAAATAAAATGTTTTATAGTTTGCCTATATAGAGGTAGATATAATTTGATACAAAAATATTTTAATTAAGATAGATTGTCTTAATACATGCTATTAAATCCCATTTCTAAAAGCTCATAGTATAAACAATTTCAAAACTTGCTAAAGTAATCTAAAGTATATAAAATGCTATTATTACATACATCATGTTTGTTTGGAAATAAACTTCATCTCTTGCCATGCAATTAAATGGTAAATAACAATTTATATGATGAATAAAACATCTTAAATAAAAGAGACTTAGTCTCTTTTGTCAAAAATGTCATCCCCTAAGTTTTAAAAGACTGGTGTGATAACATAATTTTCTTTAAAATGTTTGCTAGGAAGTAAAATGTTTAGCACATATCTGAAAAAGGTGTTAAAAATATTTCTCTCCTACTGTACATTATAGTCTTCATGCCTGTATTTCAGAAAACTTTTGTTTGAAGAAATGTCAAGTTAAGAAATCTAGTAAATAATCATATTTAGTACAGTCAAAAGCAAGAATAAATGTGTGAAAGCCATCCAGGAAATTGTTTCTGTTGAAGAACTTAATCTTTGCTTTAAAATGACAAAAATATTTTGCATTAGATATATATTGATGGAACAATCTCTTTGCCTTGCCTATATCCAGAAACTTTTATTACTATTTATTTAGCAATCAAAGTTTATTTCCCTGCTTATATTATTATCTGAGACTGGACACACATCAGGGGCTAATTCAAGAGATCATAAGAGACATGTCGATAGACTTTGCTACTTCAGGGGAAAGTCAAGACAAATGACAGAAAACAGGAGAAGATGTCAATATCCTAGTTATGAGTAAGAATTTTTAAGTTCAAAGAAAATTTTTTTGAGGAAAATGCTACAAATATACATGCATTTAGATTTCTCCTCAAACGAAACATCAGTAATCAGAATTAATCAGAATTGTTCAGTGCTTAAAATTTACTTCAGAAACAGTAATTTATTAGTTATCATTGCAAGTTGCATCACGACCAAATGCTTAATGTTTTAAAATTTGGAGTATTTTTCTTAAATGAGGCTTGAGTTCACTCTCGAGTTGATCAGAATGCAAATATGGAAGGAAATTTTTTGAACGGTTGTAATAGCAACATATACTGTTCTCCAACAGACATTTTAATGACTTCTTTCCATGATTTTTCTCAGTCAGAAAAATTTATCTAAAAGTCACAATGAAGAAACTATGGAAAATGAAATATAGTTGGTACAACAGCCATTTAAGAAACGATAGCATTCTTTCATACTTGCAGACCTCTAAGAAGCTGTAAATGTCACCTCTAGCAGAAACACTATTTATTACAATATAAAACCAGAGCAAAGACTCCCCAAAAGAAGTTTTATTTTTTAAATTGACACATACTAGAATCTCTTTGCTATGCATATACAATCTTCTCATTACCTTTCCCACAACTGCCTCTTCAGAATCACAGTAGCAGCTTCATAGAATCTCTTTTACATGTCCAAAGTCAAAACTATTGTCAAGATCTTTGAACTGGAACTGATTTATCTGAAAGTCATGTTGACATTTATACACCCTTTACAGTTAAAGACACACTCAAACTTTTATTGTTTTAAAGTTACATTTGCCTTTTATTCTAGAACATTTCGATTATTGGAATATTTTACTTGCAGGAAGAATTCTCACTGATAGCAAAACAAAACCATTGTGTAATTATAAAGAAACAGGTTGTTCTTAATACTTTTTACCCAGTGCAAATGGGATAAAAACTACCCAAAAGTTCAACTTATATGGACTTTTTACATTTTTGTTTTTGTTTTGCTTTGCTTTGTTTTGTTTTGTTTAAGATATAGGGCCTGAGTCTTTTGCCCAGGCCAGAGTGCAGTGGCATAATCACAGCTCTCTGTAGCCTTGAACTCCTGACATCAAGTGCTCCTCCACCTCAGCTTCCCAAGTAGTTAGGACTATAGGTACATGCCATCACACCCAGCTAATTTTTTTATGTTTAATTTTTAAAGATGGGATCACTGTTGCCCAGGTGGACTTGATCTCTTGGCCTAAAGCAACCATACCTCCTCAGCCTCCCACAGTGCTGGGATTACAGCTGTGAGCAACTTAACCTGGCGCATTTACAGCTTTTGTAACTGCATAATCTAGTCATTATTGTTAAATGTAAAAATATAAATAGATATATCAATTTTTAAAAAGAATAATCAATCAAAATAGATAATTGATAAATTGGAAAACATTAATATTATTTTATTTTTGGGGGGTGTTCTGGTTAAAATATATTTTCCAGAAACCATTGCAGTGAAATTATATTGTATATTAAAAGTAAATATTTGAATAAATTTTCTTATTACTGCTTATTTTTGTCATTTTGTTTTAAACTACAGATTTTTTCAAAATTCTTGTCAGAGACTTAGGTCCCATTTTATTTATTTGATGTGATTTTTAAACTAATCAAAATAATGTGTTAAACTTAATTAAATATGAAAGAGCTAGGTTATTTGCACCTATAATTCCAAATTTCCTAACAACTAGATTGCGCAAAATGAAGAAATCCCATCTTAGATTTTGTATCCAAAATGAGTAGACAGGAAGAACATGGTCTGTTGCTGGAAAACAGAACACAATGTTATATTTCTTAGTTTAGTAAGAATAAGTTTTGTGGAAGAGAGTAACAAAAAATAATTTTGGGATGAGCAGAAGGTTGAAATTAATAAATGACTTAAAAATTGATCTCATTCACAAAAGAGATGGTAATTACTGTAGAATCTTAACTTTAAGAAGTCAAATGACTTTAGGATTTAAAATAAACAGGTTAATCCCATAATTTAAATAGGAATATTTGGTGTATTAAATGGTATGCTTTGAATTACTGATAAATCTTGCCAAAGTAAAATTAGCTTCCCTAATGTTGAATAAATAGCACACTACAATTTAATATGTTTTAATGAATCCATTCTTTAACTCATCAGCAAAGAATTTCAGGCAATTTTAGTAAGAAATACGAATTAATAAAAATAATTTAAAATGATTAAATATTTAGGATGAATTAATGCTATTTAATCTTAGATAATTTTGGTTTTAAGTGCTAATCTGTTAATCATAATAAAATTTTATTTTTTCTTAATAAAATTGGTAGTCAAAATTGGGAAAAATATATTTTTAAATCACATAATTTAAATCAAAGCTTCATGTCATCTGCAAACAGAAATGATTTAAATTATTCCTTTTCTATTTTCATGGCTTTTGTTTGTTTTGTTAATTTTTACCTGCTTATTCTGGCTAGCATTTCCAGTACTATATTAAATAGAAGTGGTGAGAGTAGGTTTTTGTCTTGTTCCTAATCTTAGAGAAAAGTAAACTTTCACCATTAAGTACAAGCTTAACTATGGACTTGTCATATATGGCCTTTACTATGTTGAAGTAATGTTTCCTCAATGTACAATTTGTTGATAGTTTTTATTGTAAAAGGATGTAAAATTTTGTCAAATGCTTTTTTTCAATCTATTTAGAAGATTATATGTTTTTTATTATTTATTTTGTTAATGTGGTATATTATGTTTATTGATTTACACATGTGGAGCCATCCTTATATTCCAGGGATAAATCTCACATGAGTGTAGTAAATAATAATTTTAATGTGCTGTGGATTTCCATTTTTCTATATTTTTTTAAAATAGTTTTATATTATTGTTTTTTGTCTGTAATTTTCTTGTAGTGTCCATGTCTAGCTTTAATATCAGGGTAATGCTAGGTATATGAAAATATTTTTTAAAATATCCCCTCCTTTTCAATATTTTGAAAAAATTTTGGAAGAAGATGTATTAGTTCTTTGAATGACAGACTTCAGCAATGAAGCTATCTAGTCCTGAGATTTTCTTGGTTAAAAAGTTTTAAATTACTGATTCAATCTTCTTATTTATTACTTATCTATTCAGATTTTCTAGTTTCCTCATAATTTAGCTTTGGTAGTTTGTAGATGTTCAGGAATTTATTTCTTTCATGTTATTTAATTTTAGGGGGTACAATTTTTTTTAATTTATTGCATTTTAGGTATTGAGGTACATGTGAAGGACATGCAAGGTTGTTGCATAGGTACACACGTGGCAGCGTGATTTGCTGCCTTCCTCCCCATCACCCATATTTGGCATTTCTCCCCACACTATCTCTCCCCAACTCTACACCCCCCACTGTCCCAATTTTTTATAATCTCTTATAATCCTTTGTACTTCTGTGGTTTCATTTGTAATGTCTCCTCTTTTATTTCTGATTTTATTTTGGTCTTCTCTCTTTTCTTTGTTGGGTTTGACAAATGTTTGTATATTTTTTAACTTAAAGGAAAAACTTTATATTTCATTGATTTTTCTATTGTTTTTCTCATGTTATTTCTTCTTTGATCTTTGTTATTTTCTACTTTCTGCTAAGTTTTAGCTTTATTTTCTTTTTCTAGTTCCTCTAGATACAACATTGTTGCTTGCTTCACACCTTTCTTCTTTTTCCATATAGGTACATATTGCTATAAACGTCCCTCTTAGCTACAATGTGTTCTTGCTATATTTCATCAGTTTTGATTGTTGTATTTTTATTTTTATTTCAGAGTTTTTCCTTAAAAAATTATTTCAATTTCTTTTTTGACTCTGGTTTTTCAGGAGCATGCTTCTTACTTGCCGTGCATTTGTGAAGTTTCCAAAGTTCTTCCTGTTATTGATTTGTTTTTTACTACTGTGGTCAGAAAACATACATGATATGATTTCAGTCTTCATAAATTAATTTTATGAAGATTTTAATCTTCATAAATCAGGTTTCATGTAGTTACAGTTATATATAGTATATATGTATATATACATATATACTCAATACTATACTATATACTAAATATATACTATAGTGTATATAGTGCTTGATAAATTGATCCTCTTTTTATTATAAAATAATATTTGCCCCTTTTTCCAGTTTTTATTTAGAGTATATATATATATATATAAATTTATATATATGTATATATATATAAATTAAAAAACCATATATATACATATATATAAATAAAACCATATATATGTATATGGTTTTTTTTCTGATAGAAGTATAGATAGCCTTATTCCCATTTGGTTAGTATTTGCATGGAATATATTTATTCATTCTTTCAGTTTCATTCTATGTATACTCAGGGTAGATTGCTACATCTGGATTTTTATTATCCCTTCAGTCTCTTTATGTCTTTTGATTTTAGTAATTAATTTTTTTGCATACAAATAATTATTGATAGGTAAGAACTTCTTATTGTCATTTTGTTAATTATTTCTGAGTGTTTTATATTTCCTTTGTTTCTTTCTTCTTCCTTAGTGATTTGATTAGTTTCTATAGTTGTATGCTTTGATTCCTATTTCCTTATCTTTTGTGTAACTAATATAGTGTTTTGGCATGTGTTATCATGAGGCTTACATTATGTATTTGTAACAGCCTATTTTAATCTGATAACACTTAAGCTCAATCACATACAAAATCTCTACCTTTCTGCTGTTTTTGAGGCCACAATTTATAGATTTTGTAATATGTTGTATCCTTTAAAAATCATTTTATTGTAGTTATTTTAATAGTTTTGCATTTTAACACTTAACCTAAAAATGTTATTTGTATAGCACCATTACGGTACTAGTATTCTGAATTTCACTAAATACTTACTTTTACCAGTAAGTTTTTATAATTTCATATGTTTTAATGTTATTTATTATATCTTTTTTCAGCTTAAAGATTTCCTTATAGAAGATCTGATAAGAGAAGTTTAGTGGTATTAAACTTCTTGAGCTGTTGTTTGTCTGAGAAAGGCTTCATTTCTCCTTCATTTCTGAAGGACAGATTCACTTGGCAATTATTCTTCATTGGCAGTTTTGTCTTTTCCTTTTAACACTTTAAATATATCATCTTACTCTCTCCTGTTCTGAGAGGTTTCTTTTGAAAAGTCTGCTGGTAGCCGATTGTCTCTGTAATTGACATGACCTTATTTAGAGAAAATCCCAAAGACTCCCTAAAAGCATGTTAGAACTAATAATTAAATTAACTACAGTTGCAAAATAAACATGCAAAGATTAGAAGCATTTCTATACATAAACAACGAACTGTCAAGAAATAAGAAAATAATCTCACAAAGCACACAAAAAATGCTTAGAAGTAAATTCAACCAGGATTAAAAATTTGTACACTGAAATCCTTAAAACATTGATGAATGAAGAAGAAACAAGTAAACTGAAATATTTCTTATTATATTAGGGTTCTCTAGAGGGAGAGAACTCATAGAATATACATATATCTGAGAGGGAATTAATTTATTTTTATTTTGTATTTTTATTTTTTTGAGACAGAGTCTCACTTTGTTGCCCAGACTGGAGTGCAGTGGTTTAATCTTGGCTAACTGCAACCTTCACCTCCAAGGCTCAAGCAATTCTCCTGCCTCAGCCTCCTGAGTAGTTGGGGTTACAGGAGCATGCCACCACGCCAGGCTAATTTTTTGTATCTTTAATAGAGATGGGGTTTCACTCATGTTGGCCAGGCTTGTCTCAAATTCCTGACCTCATGATCCTGCCTTGGCCTCCCAAAGTACTGGGATATTACAGGCATGAGCCACTGCACCCAGCCCAGAGAGAGAATTTATTAAAGAGTATTGACTCACTTGATCACAAGGTGAAGTCCAACAATAGGATGTCTGCAACTTCAAGCTGAGGACCAAGGAAGCCAGTCCAAGTCCCAAAACTTCAAAAGTAGAGAAACTGACAGTGCAGCCCTCATTTTTTTGTTGTTATTTTGGAATGAGACTATTTACCCAATGCCTAACCACATTCTATCTTGGAGGTAACTTACTTTTTTATTTTATGGTCTTATAGGTGAAAAAGACTAGCTTTATCTCAGAAAATACTTTGGACTTGGAAATTTTGAGTTAATGGTGGAATGAATCATGACTTTGGGAATTGTTGGAAGGCATAATTTTATTTGGCAGCGTGAGAACATGAGATCTGGGAGGGAGGGACCAGGGGCAGAATGATATGGTGTGGCTCTGTGTCCCCACCCAAATCTTATGTTGAATTGTAATCCCTAGTGTTGGAGGTGGAGCCTGGTGGGAGATAATCATGGGAGTGGCTTCTCTTGAATGGTTTAGCACCATCCCCTTGATGCTGTCCTTATAATAGTGAAAATAAATACTCAGAGATTTGGTGGTTTAAAAGTGTATATGATATGGTTTGGATCTATATCCCCACCCAAGTCTCATGTCTAATTGTAATCCCCAGTGTTGGAGGTGGGGCCTAGTGGGAGGTGATTGGATCATGGGGGATGCTTTCTCCTAAATAGTTTAACACCTTCCCTCTTGGTACTGTCCTCATGATAATGAGTGAGTTCTTGTGAGATCTATTTGTTTAAAAATGTGTAGCACCTCCCAGCCTACTCTCTCCCTCCTGCTATACCAATGTGAAGTTGTGGGTCCCCCTTCTCCTTTTGCCATGATATTAAGCTTCCTGAGGCCTCATCAGAAGCCTAATGGATACCTGGCACCATGCTTCCTGTACAGCCTGGAGAATTGTGAGCCAATAAAACCTCTTTTTTCTTCTTTTAATTACTTATCCACCCTCAGATATTATTTTATAGCAATGCAATTATGGCCTAATACACATAGAGAATAGAAAAATGTCCAACTCATGGAAGCGAAGAGTAGAATGGTGGTTTTCAGGGACTAAGCATTGGGGGAAATGGAAAATGTTCATCAATAAGAACAAAGTTTCAGTTAAGGAGCATAATTTCTAAAAATCTTTTATACAGCATAGTGAATATAGTTTATAATAATAAACCATATACTTGAATTTAGCCAAGAGAGATTTCAAGTGTATTCCTCACAAAATAAGTGTGTGAAGTAATGTATATGCTAAATGACTTGATATTTTGATCAATTGATATTCTACAATGCATACATATATCAAACATTATGTTATACATCATAAATATACACAGTTGTTACTTGTTCATTTAATTACTCTTTTAATGAAGAAGAAAAATACAGGTTCATGAAACCTAAAATTTGAAATCAGGTAAAAATATTTACTTTCATACTGAATTATGAAAGCTTCTTTAAGACATTATTGCAAGTTAAAAATAATCTGAATATGATGTAGGTGGACATAACTAAATTCATAGACATTGTTGTTACAAGAAAGAACTCTCTAATAGGCAAAGCTCCTACAAGATTGCTACATGATTTGAGATGTCTCTCTTCTGAAAATGTTTTGGCATATACCCTTGGTTTGTATGCAGTAGCATTCCCAAAATATTTCTCCCTCACCACCTCAAAATAAAAGCAAGTAAAAACAAAGCTTGCTATTGTATGCTTCCTAGTACCTTGAGTAACTATTGCACACTGTAGCCAAAGAGATGTAAGGGAAAATCAGTAAAATGTGGGAAAGGGGGTGGTGCAAAAAATAAAGAATATATAAAAAGAACACATCTCTCTTGCTTTTTCCTTCACTTTCTCATTCTCTATCTCTGTATCCCTCTACTTCCTCCCTTCCCCTTTTCCCTCAATTTCCCATTGCTTTCTGCCATTGTATGCAGTGAACTATGTGTGACATCTAGACATCCAGTGGCCACTAGAGCAAATATTAGATCAAAGTTGAAATGTTCAGAGAGAGACTAAGCAAGCAATCTTATATTTTAGATTTGTTGTAGGATTAGATAAGGAATACTTCATATTGACATACTGCGTTTCTTCAAATATCAGATACTCTGTTAACTGCTGCCATATTCATTTGTAATATATAAATAATTGAACAAATATTGGATATCAATATGACTTCTTTTTGTTTTTAATGAAAAAAATAATCCCATTGCAGGGTCTTTTATGATAGATGTTTCATCAAAAGCTTCCCCTAAATTGGGAATTCACCATATAGCTATATATCTATATTAACTATTATATATGTATATATTTATCAACTATTAAATATATATACACACACATACAAAAAACCCACATGTACACACTGTATTTCCTGTAAGGTGAAATTTTGTGAAAGTAGACAATGTATCAATTTGTTTCTAAATAAAAAATTATTCAGATTAATTGCTTTCAAATAGTGCCAGATTGTCATATTAAGTAACTATTTCATATAATTGAAAAATTCCTGAGAAAAATATGATTTGAAAAACTATAATAAATGAAAACTTTTCACATTGACCTTGTAACATTGATGAAACTTCCAGAGAAATTTTTTTATTTCTAGCACCAACCCCCAATTTACCATGTAATTCCAGAAATGACCTGATAATTATGTGTTTTGTGACATTTGGGATTTTTGAATCCTTTTGCTAGCTGACTAACATTTATACATGAGAAGTATAAATTACTCCCACTTAAAATTTTATTTTTCATTGATATTTACATTGATTAATCGGTGACATGTTAGCTGACAAACTCAGTGTGTAGGTAACTTCAGTAAAATTATTTTATTTAAGAGAGTTAATAGTATTTTACCATACACATGCCCACTAGCACATGTACAGAGCATTAGAGTGCATGAGTCATTTATATCTCTAAAATAATAGCTATTTCCTTAAGTTGCAAAAAAATAGCATTTTTCAAAGCATAAAAAGAGACAGATATATCACATGGAGACTTTATTGTTTGATTCATTCTCCCTACCTGACACCAGTCATGCAAAAAGGGATAATGTATTATCAGGTGGTTATGGAAAACTCCAAATGGAAAAAAAGTGTCCGGCTATATGTATGCAGACAATAGCCAGATGCTCATTTTTGTAATGCAATTAGACTTGAGCAAAAATATGGGAAGCCCACATATTCTCCTACCAGAATTTCATATTTTTATATTAGAAAATAGAATAATTTGTGCTACAACATTCCTTAGGTTTTAGGAAACCAGACACTCACTTCATGTATTATGTCTATACTTGTCCAATTTATTTTATATTTCCCAATTCTTTTAGGGGAACATCTGATCAAAATATAAATAGAATTCTGAAGCAATCCCATTCCTTTGTACCTTGTAGGCCTACAATGTGTCACCTTAGTTATACAGCAAGAATACAAAGCCAATATATTATTCAAAATTAGGATATATGTTGACTTTGTAGCTGCAGCACAAATTCTATGTGCAGATTTCAGTGAATCAATAATTAACACAAATGCAATAAATGAACAAGGCCAAGTGGAGAATCTGAAAGAAAAAAGGATAGATTACAACTTATTTGAAGGGACATCACAAGATAGATAAAGCAAAATTGCATCATTCAGAGTAGAAATGGACTGTGAATAACACGGAAGGATTCCATTTTCAGCTTTTTCACAAACTGTGTGAAACTAAACAGATAATTTGACCTCTTTAGGCCTCATTTTCCTCTAATGTAATGAGATTGAGTAAGAGGCTACCAACTCTAAGACTGTGAAGCCATAACATGAATTCCAGTAACAAGCTATGAGAGGCAGTTTGTGGAAAGCATTAAAAGTGCACTAAAAAAATTCAGCCGAAGAATCTCGTGGACATTAAGAAAAGCAATCCAGGGCAAATGGATCCCTGATACTTTCCAAAGGTTATCTTTGGAGCAGAGTAGAGAAATCAGGCTAATTAATAGTATCAGGGTTGGAAATGAGGAAGGGGCAGGCCATTCCAGAAAACAAGAGTAGAAAAAGCTAGAAGAACAAGATACATATTTAGTGGTTAATAAACAGAACATTTTAAGAGAAAGAAGCTTTTTATCAGGAAAAGCAGGGAGGATAAAAATGGTTATGTAGACTGGAGAAAATAGCATGTGGGAGGCCTTCAATGTCATGGTAAATCAGCATTTTGAGAAACATCATTCACACTTCCTTGTTTCCAATTTATAGCTGGAAAAATACTGTGTTTTTAAAGGGTAAGATATTTCTTAAAAATACTGTGTGCCTCTGAATGTTGTTTAAAATAATAGGACTCTTCATCTTCACAGGAGAGCATGTGAGAAAAATAATTCGTTTTATTGTGACCATATCCACAGTTAATCTGGATAAAGGGATTATTAGTATTATTCGTTAAATGACATTCAAGAAAAAAGAGTCCAATAATTAAAACTTATCTATCTGGTAACAATATTTAACAGTATCCATTTTTTTTCTCTAAGTAAAATCTGTACAGATTTCTTTTTTCAAGAAATGTTTTTAAAATGACCGTGGCTTTATTAAAGTAAAAAACTATGATATGATAAATGTTATATATTATAAATGAATTTTCTCTCATTGCCTTTTACATTCAATTACGTAGATGGCAAGTACACTAGAAATAGATGGCTATTTTTCAGCTTTCTGGATTTTGAAAACCTCAATTTGGAATCTGGGAAAAAAATGAACAGAAACTTTTGTATTTTTACTTCCTGCTACTTATAAAAAACAGAAAAATTTGACATTAACTGAAAATTCAGATAATGTATGAGGCAGGCTAGGATTCTGCTCAGTTTGCTGTGTACTTTTAGGCCCATAGTGATAACAATATTTTGTCATAAAAAGCAGAAAATATTAGGAAACACAGAGATAGCTGATAAAATGGATTAAAAGGATACATCATACATGTAATATTAACTTTTCTGTTCACATTGCACCCTTTGCTTCTTGAATTAGAGCTTTTAATATTAGTGATATAATGGGAAAGGGAGCTGAAATTAAAGATACACATACATAAAACAATATAATAAATAAAAAATAATATTTTATATCCCTCATCTTTAAAATATATGTGGATGCATTTATAGTTAACGCTAATGGCAATTTTGTATAAACATTAACTCAAAATAATTAAATTATTTATTTATTTACTTACTTATTTTGAGACGGAGTCTCAGCCTGTCACCCAGGCTGAAGTACAGTGGCACGATCTCGGCTCACTTCAACCTCTGCCACCCGGGTTCAAGCACTTCTCCTGCCTCAGCCTCCTGAGTAGCTGGGCTTACAGGTGCACTCCATCACGTCTGGATAATTTTTTGTATTTTTAATCGATACAGGGTTTCACCATGTTGATCAGGCTGATCTCAAACACCTGACCTCAAGTGATCCACCCACTTCGGCCTTCTGAAGTTATGGGGTTACAGGTGTGAGCCATACTCCCAACCTCAAAATAATTAAATACTTTAAAAAATTATTTCTTTAGGCTCTACTTGTGACCCTGAAAAAAATGTTAATTTAGCCATAACTTTGAAGTCTTAGGACTAGAACTCAACTTATGGGGACAGGACACTGCAGACAGTAAAAATGAATGAGGGTTTAGAGAAAGGATCTCAGCTGGCATAAGGCCATTCCATTACTTGATTATCAAAACGGACATAAGAAATTGGAGGAAGTGTATACTAAGGAGGTTTAATATGACAGATGGGACAGAGGAGTGAAAATCTTGATTGTGAAGGAATATGGAAAATTAGCCAACTACCTTCCTATTCACCCTGTATCCTAAGTAAGCTAAGGGGTCTGGGTTGAACTGCAGGTGACATTTCAGGAGAAGGCTTAGCATGATATGAAGATTCCAGCCCTCACACTCTCCCCGTTACCCCCTAAAATGATATTTGGGTAGAATTTCCGCCTCCAGAGTGTACAGTGGAATACAGCAAGGAGACTAGACTAAAGTTCAGTTTTATATGACTCTTTCAGCAAGATTATAGTAGAGTTACGGTAAGATTCAATGGACATATAAGGGCAAGAACCTTAATCCTGGCATACTGAACACTGGGAAATTTACAATGCTAACTCAAGGACAACTGACAAGCTCATACACTTTTCAGCTTGTTATCTGAAATGGCACAGGAAATTGGTATGGTTCTGTGTATCTTTGAAAGACAGTAATACATCCATCTTTAAAGAGGTGAGCTACAGTGTCTGTCCCACATACAAATTTTAGGAAGTAAAACAGGTTTATTCCACCAATTTTGAATATAATTCCACAGTTATTCGGTTATTTTTTTTCTTTTCTGGGCTCACCCACCCATGACACAAATATACAATAATGTTTACCATTCTGTTGGTGTTCACTCTGTTTCGATGACCTCCTAACTTCACCTCCTGTTTGCCTTGCTGCAGAGGACAGGAGCATGACAACAAGAAAAGAAAACAGACTTCAGTGTTAGTTAGATTTTGGGTTTGACTTTCAGCTCGGTGTTTGCAAGATGTGAAAGATTATGGAAAGTTGAAACCTAGCCAGGGTTTATTGAGAATTACTGCCTGGCATTGTCGCAGGTGGTTTATAGAAACTAAATTTACCCTAACATTAAAAGGTAGGTGCTATTGTTTCTAAAAAAAAATCTGGTCACAGAGAAACATATAGTAATTTAAACAAAGTTAAGCAGCTAGAAAGTGGCAGACCCAAAATAAAACCCAGGCCTTTTAAATCTACAGCACTCTTTTTAAAATTCAACTTATTCATTAAGCACTCTGTGTCTCAGGTTCTTGTAGACAGAATGAAGTCAATGATGATCATCTCCTCAAATATTATATGGAATAAATAATATAATGTGCATAAAAACTGGCATCTGAAAGACACTCATTAATGTGTTCTCAATTCTACCAATCAAAAATCTCTAGAAATAAATACAAAATATATTGATTAATCTGTTGTTTAAAGGCAGCCAAGAGTACCTTTAAGAGTTTTTTTTTTTTTTTAAGCTACCCTGGGATAGTATTTACAAGTTTGTATTCTTGTATATTTCATTTTCTTACAGTTTAGTTAAAATAAGCATTCAAATCCTGAGGGTGCTATTCTTTTACTATTTCCTAAGCCTGGAAAGATGGAATATTATTTCACTGTCCATAGTATTTGTATCTTATTGCAGATTATATACTTTGAAACTTTTTTTATGTGCCCTAAATTCTGCCATAAGAAAATGTTACCTCTTCTGATTTGGTAAAGAGTATTGAAATAATTATATTACTTACGCTACAATTATAAAATGGCTCATATGGAGGCTTTCTTAAAATTTGATCCTATTATTGATTGAGAGTACTCCATTGTGAATTCAAAATGCACTTGAAATCTCATTTTGGAGATATGTAATTTTCTTACCTTTTTGCTTCTATCTACCTGACAGCTTATGTTGCTTCTGATAATGGCAGGTTTGGGTGCATAGCTTGTATTCATTTTTCAACCTGTGACTTTAATAACTCTGAATTTTGTTCCTAGTTGCAGTGATTTCCTATGTGCACTCTTTCTTTGAAATTGAATATTTTTGACATGGAAATTCCTGTTATTTATTCTTGACCACATCTCTAACCTCTCTGCATATCAGAACATGTGTCTTTTTATTTTAGCAGGTATATTCATCTCTTCAAAGTCACGCTTGATCAGGAATGGTAATTAACATAATTTTTCCACTTCTTAGTCCAATTTTGAGTCTTTCATGAAATGTCATATCTGAGATTCTTGCAAATTCAATATTTAGCTGCAAACATGTAGGGAATGCATGAAACAATCATGAAAGGTTTTCCAATTTACGATTAGGTTTCTATGCCATTATTTCTAATTTTACAAAGTCTCAAACATAAGATGTTCCTGTCTCCATGAAGCTGTCTAAAATAATGGCATTTGTCTCATATTATTATAAATAAAACATTTAAGACCCTCTGTTGTATAGACATTTTGTGAAACTACATTCTCTCTCCAGAAAGTATTTATATAGAAAGGCAGAACATTCTCTAATGGCTTCAAACCATTTGTTGAGCTTCTCTCTGAAAAGTGACAGTCTCTTTTGTGCTTAGAACAAGTCCCCATCCACATTCTTCCAACAGGTGCATTAGTGCTGGAAGACTGTCAGGTGGATAATGAGAATTCAGTGACTTGAGAAGTTGTATCATATTTCCGAAAATGATGGAAAGTCATTTTCCTCCCCTTTCCCAGAGTGGATGTCTTATTTTCCTGCCACTCTTCTGGCGTCACATTAGTCACACGTTGTTTGATCTGGTCAGATTCATCAAATAAATGATTTTCATCAATTATGTGACAGTTTATATTGCCCAAACTTGTCATGAGCCCCACTGATTTTTTTACCAAGTTTCCACAATATGCCCAATGCTCTTAATTCACCACTGCAACTCACTCAGTGAGAGGCGTAGGAGTCATGATGGAAACATTGATACCTAGAAAAGCTTTCTCCCACTTTCTTGCATCAGAGGATCCTGTTCATTCTTTAGATTTTAACACCGGGGGTCAGCCTATTCAGGAGGCTTCCAATCGATTTCTCTATCCATGTCCACCCACACCCTCAGGCTGAGGATAGCTGTTTAAAAAAAAAAATACCCTTGAAAGCAGTCTGTGTACTCACCTATCTGGGGTGCCTGCTTGCAATGGTAAACCAGCAAGTTGTTTAATACATTATCTAAGGAAGGTGCTTATCTTTAACTTACTATTTTTTCATTCAGTGTTTTTCTTTTCTTTTAGGATAACTTACCTAACTTCCAACTTTTCTTTGAGTTCTTCCTTTCTGTCTTTAATGAGGTGCTTTGTATCCTTTGATGATTCCTTTTATTCTAACATTATGTTCCCATTTTATCTGTGTCATACCTTTTCTTACCTCCTTGGCTGAATGTTGAGATTGGAGCAGGAGGATTATCAGCTGTCTCAGGAATGGCATCAATGAAATAAATAGGAAGCAATCTATTAAATGTTGTGATCCACAATACGAAACTGTTTTTAGATGTAGTGAAGAGTTTAGAGATAATTTGCCGATAAAAATCTAAAAAAAATGCATGAGAATAACAAAAAGAAAGTATTAAGTGGACACTTAAGCAAATGGCATTCTCAGAATGTATTATGCAGCTCACTTGTAAATGCTTACTCTAATAAATATAACACAATATTTAATAAATTCTATAATTTGAAAAAGTATTGAATATTTATTGTACCAAAATATTAATATGTAATATAACTATATGGGAATGATTTGAGAGTATAGATATAGATATAAAAGTATTAATAGAAGAACAAAGTTATAGCTACTAAAGAAAGTAAAATATGTATAACTTTTTGAAAATGAATAAATATATCTTATATTTGAAATAAAATTATCAATATCAGAAAAAATACTTAAAATTTTTTTTTAAATTATTGAGAGAGGATGTCTTCATAAATTAGGGAACTGGAAATAAAGGAGAGATGCTTGAAGTTTTGTCAAGAGACTTGCAGTGCTATATGAATAATAATAAAACAATTTGTATTATTTTATAGCAATTGACTTTTTTTTAATGATCCAGAATACATGTGCAGGATGTGTAGGTTTGTTGCATAAGTAAATGTGCCATGGTGGTTTGCTGCACATATCAACCTGTCATCTAAGTATTAAGCCCAGCATGCATTAGCTCTTATCCACATTGTTCTTCCCCGCCCCACCCTCCCCCAACAGGCCCCAGTGTGTTTTGTTCTCCTCCCTGTGTCCATGTGTTCTCATTCTTCAGCTCCTACTTATAAGTGAGAACATGTGGTGCCTGGTTTTCTGTTCCTGCATTAGTTTACTGAATATGGTGGCTTCCAACTTCATCCATGTGCCTGCAAGGGACATGATCTCATTTCTTTTTATGGCTGCATAGTATTCCATAGTGTATGTGTACCACATTTTCTTTACACAGTCTATCATTGATAGGCATTTAGGTTTATTTTGTGTCCTTGCTATTGTGAATAGTGTTGCAGTGAACATACGTGTGCATGTATCTCTGTAACAGAATGATTTATATTTCTTTGGGTATATACCCAGTAATGGAATTGCTGAAAAATTCACTTTTAATTAAAAGTAGGCATCTATTGTCTTTTTCTGATATTATTGTCTAAGATTTTATATTTTAGTTAAAAATATTAATTTGATAGTAAACTATTTGAGAGGTATACAGGTTTATAAGGTTTATTAGCCTAATTTTTGAAATCTAATGTGTGTATATTTTCTATTATGTTCAAGTAAATAGGAAACTAGAAAATAAGTAAGAAATAAAAATTTTGTCCAAGTCCCCTCTTATCTAATAGGATTGCATGTATGCATGTGTGTATGTTGAGTGTATTTTGTGTTAGCAGAATAGAATGAGCATATAAATATCTAACCAAATAAAAAATACAAATGAGCAAACTATGTCATATATACACAGCAATTAAAAATATCTTTAATGCTTATGAAGGCAAAACACTTTTTTAGTTCTTCCTTTATGCTCAATACAACTGAAACTTTTTGGTTACTTTTTTTTTTTTACATGTCACATGCCTCCCTTATTATCCCTCCAAGCACTAGTGCCTTCTCAGGTGAGGGAGATACATGCAATGAAGCAGCTTCTGTACTTCAAGGAATGTATGATATTTTCAAAGAAATCAGTGATATATCATTTAATTTTTCCTGTCATTTGTTTATGACTGAGTTAAAATGTGTACTTTTTGCAGCTTAAGGAAGTGTTTTGGATTCACAGACACTTCTGATAGTGCATGTATTAAGACGAAGGAGGAGGAGGATTGGAGAAGAGGGTAAAGGTAGAGGAGAAAGAAGAAAGGAAAGAAAAACTAAGACACTATTTTAAATAAGAGGCAAACCAAGAAAAAACTATCTTACCAGATTGCATTCCCAAAAGTGAGGTTAATGTTTTATTTGAAAAAATTTGCTGTGTATTTATAAATTTATTGTGATTCTGGATGCTTGAAGCTCTTCCACAATATATTACTTGTATTATCCTTGGCCACTTCTCATTCCCCTTCTAACGCCCCTCCTTTGCTCTCTCATTCTCCTCCTCTACATATCCTCTTTCCCATTATTCTCCCCACTTTCTCTTTGCTTTTCTATCCCCTCCCCTCCTCCTTTCCTTTATAACCCCATGAATACCTCTATCAGACAGTGATGCTTTCAGACATTATAATAGGAAAAGCACAAGACATTTTTCAGTTTATGCTGAGGCAGCCTGCTAAATTGCGACTCTTTGAGAGAGCATCTTCCCAGAGAGCTAGTGTGAGACATTATATCCAAATGCTGCAGACCTGCCATGCTCCTTAGACTAGGTGAAGATAATCCTTCAAGTAACAGCCTGTTGATAAGTACTCCCAGGTCCAAAATGCAACCCAGATTCTAATTAACCTGATTAAACCTATTATGCATGACTCATTTTTTTTTCTTCCTTTGATCAAGTTGTCACTATATATTTGGAAATTCATCTTTTTTCATGTTATTTACTAGCAGCCAGGATTTGTCACAAATAGAATCAACACAAAGCATCTACTTTTATGTTTCTATAATCTTCCCTGGTGCCATTATTTTTTTATATGTCAAAAGCAATGGCATTCTCAACAAGCTTGAGATCTAACAGTGTAATTATGACTTATCAGTGTCTAAAATCATTTGTGCAGAATGTGTGCAGATTCATGGTGTTCAGACAGCTGGGATTAAAAAGAGCACACTGACTAATAAACATATTTTTGTATATTTTTTCTCATATGAGTGAACAGAAAATGATCTAATGGAGGTAGATAATAGAATTCTATTTACCAGTGCCTGGAAAGGTTGGAGAGGGAAATAAAGAAAGCTTGGTTAATGGGTACAAACATACAGTTACAAAGAAAGAATAAGTCATAGCTTTTGATAGCAGAGTGGACTGATTATAATTTACAATAATATATTGTATATGTCATAATAGTTAGAAGAAAAGATTTGAAATGTTCCTACACAAGGAAATGATAGGTGTTTGAGAAAATAAATATCAGTATACCCTGGTCTGATCATTACACATTGTATGCAGCTATCAAAATAACACATGTACCCCAAAAAATGTGCAATTATTATGTATCAATTAACAATTTAAAAAATAAAAATGCAAGTTGTCAAGTTGCATAATTCACTCCTGTAGAATACAAAAAGTGAAAATTAAAAGTCAAAACAAGAAGTCATTCTTAAGATTGGCCATTCTGCAGACTATGCTCATAGAAGAGATGATCTACATAGAAGTGCAAACACAAAGCCTTGCACCATTTTTGCTACTTTAAACATTAGTTGCAGAAGCTTAACTGCCATGTTTTTACTGATGTTCAACATGCAAGTCATTTATTATTGTCTTAAATATTTCAACAATGAAGAGTAGAAAAAAATAATACAAGGATTATTCTTTTGCTTTCACAGTAGCTCCAACCTTGGCAAAACATGTTTTTATTGTTTGGTTTTGCTTTTTTACGATTTTTGACAGATAAAGCATAATAGGGGATTAGAAACAAAGATCTCAGTTATTATCTTTGGGTAATAATGCATTATCAAAATTAAATTTTGCATATATCTTTTTTTATCTGTAGATCTTCACATGCATATGTATTTATATATTCATTCGAATAATTATTTTAAATATTATAATGAATAGTGTTGAAATTATTATTCCTCAAACTAACCTATTATAAATAACTTACATCTACTGAGTATATGAGTATCCTTAATGTATTGATACAAGCAATTTTAAAAACAAGCATTATCTTTAAAATTTGAATATTTAAAGATCCTCTGACACTGTTACTCTTCTTTCAATTACATACCTGCTGGCATTTGTGTACTAGGATATATAATATATAATATATATGATGTATATAGTATAAACAGCTACAAACACATACATATATACATCTATGTCTTCATAGTATAATTGTTCATAATAGAAACAAATATAGAAATGACAAAGATATCTATTGACAGAGAAATAACAAGTAAATTTGGATGTAACCTTAATAATATTAGAAAGTAATGAATATGGCTGGGCATGGTGGCCCATGCCTGTAATCCCAGCACTTGGGGAGGCAGAGGCGGGTGAATCACAAGGTCAGAAGTTGGAGACCAGCCAGGCCAACATGGTGAAACCCCATCTCTAATGAAAAACCTGCCTCCATCAAGTGGTAACATGAGTTCCTCATTGGTTTAGCATTCTCTTGCTGGTTAATGTGTTGTCACCACACACATGTATTTCTTGTGTCTATTTTAAAAATATGCAGTCTTATGTGATTTGCTTTTGTTATATTACTGTATATTATCACATTTAAATTTATTCATATTTTGCATGGAGACTTAGTTTAATAGTATATATTCATTTTATTTATTTATTTATTTATTTATTTATTTATTTGAGATGGTGTCTTGCTCTGTCACTCAGGCTAGAGCTCAATGGCACCGTCTCGGCTCACTGCAACCTCTGCTTCCTGAGTTCAAGCGATTCTCTTGCCTCAGCCTCCCGAGTGTCTGGGATTGTGCCCCCAAGTTTATAAAACAATTACTAATAGACCTAAGAAATGAGATAGACAACAACACAATAATAGTAGGAGACTTCAACACTCCAGTCACAGCACTAGAGAGGTCAAGACAGAAAGTCAACAAAGAAACAATGGATTTAATACCTTGAAACAAATGGACTTGACAGATATGTACAGAACATTTTGTCCAGCAACCCCAGAATACATATTCTATTCAACTGCATGGGGAGGTTTCTCCAAGATAGACCATACACTAGGCCATAAAACAAGCCTCAATAAATTTAAGAAAATTGAAATTCTATCAAGCACTGTCTCAGACCATAGTGGAATAAAACTGGAAATCAACTTCAAAAGGAATCTTCAACACCATGCAAATACATGAAAATTAAATAACCTGCTCCAGAATGAGCACTGTGTCAAAAACAAAATCAAGATGGAAATTAAAAAATTCTTCAAACTCAATGAAAATAATGACACAACCTACAAAAACCTCTAGATTACAGCAAAGGTGGTGCTAAGAGGAAAAGTTCATAGCCCTAAATGCCTAAATCAAAAAGATTGAAAGAGCACAAACTGACACTCTAAGGTCACACCTCAAGCAACTAGAGAAACAAGAACAAACCAAACACAAGCCCAGCAGAAGAAAGGAAATAACCAAGATAAGAACAGAACTAAAGGAAATTAAAACAAACAAAATTAAAAAGATAACTAAAATGAAAAGCTTGTTGTTTGAAAAGTAAAATTGATAGATCATTGGCAAGATTAACCAAGAAAAGAAGAGAGAAAATCCAAATACCCTCACCACGTCTCTACTAAAAAATACAAAATTTAGCCAGGCTTGGTGGCAGGTTCTTTGTTGACATTCTGTCTTGACCTCTCTACTGCTGTGACTGGAGTACTGAAGTCTCCCATTATTATTGTGTTGCTGTCTATCTCATTACTTAGGTCAATTAGTAATTGTTTTATAAATTTGGGAGCGCCAGTGTTAGATGCATATGTGTTTAGGATTGTGATATTTTCCTGTTGGACAAGGCCTTCACCATTATATAATGTCTTTCTTTGTCTCTATTAACTGCTATTTCTTTAAAGTTTGTTTTGTCTGACATAAGAATAGCTATTTGTGCTCACTTTTGGTGTCCATTTGCATTTAAGCCATTTACATTCAATGTTAGTATTGAGATATGAGGTACTTTTCCATTCGTTGTGCTATTTGTTGCCTGTATACCTTGGTTTTTATTAATGAACATTTGATTAATCGAAATTTTAAAATTTGTTTTTAAAAATATGCCAACATTTTCTTCTTGTGTTTAGCTTTTTCTGTGTTTTGATTAAGAAATCCTATTTGCAAAAATATAAAAACCAAAAGAGAGCCTACACAGCCAAGACAATCCTAAGCCAAAAGAACAAAGCCAGAGGCATCACACTAACTGATTTCAAACTATCTACAAGCCTACAGTAATCAAAACAGCATGGTACTAGCACCAAAACAGATATATAGACCAATGGAACAGAGCAGAGGCCCCAGAGGCAATGCCAGACATGTACAACCATCTGATCTTTGACAAACCTCACAAAAACAAGCAATGGGGAAAGGATTACCTGTTGAATAAATGATGTTGGGAAAACTGGCTAGCAGTATGCAGGAAGCAGAAACTGGACCCCTTCCTGACGCCTTACACTAAAATTAACTCCAGATGGATTAAAGACTTAAACATAAGACCTAACACCATAAAAACCCTAGAAGAAAACCTAGGCAAAACCATTCAGGACATAGGCATAGGCAAGGACTTGACGTCATGACTAAAACACCAAAAGCATTGGCAACAAAAGCCAAAATAGACAAATGGAACCTAATTAAACTCCAGAGCTTCTGTGCAGAAAAAGAAATGATCATTAGAGTGAACCAGCAATCAACAGAATGGGAAAAAATTTTTGCAATCCACCCATCTGACAAAGGGCTAATATCCAGGATCTACAAAGAACTAAAACAGATTTACAAGAAAAAAACACACAAACCCATCCAAAAGTGGGCGAAGGATATGAACAGACACTTTTCAAAAGAATACATATATGAGGCCAACAAATGTAGGAAAAAATGCTCATCATCACTAATTATTAGAGAAATGCAAATCAAAACCACATTGAGATACCACCTCATGCCAGTTAGAATGTCAATCATTAAAAAATCTGGAGACAACAAATGCTGAAGAGGATGGGGAGAAATAGGAACACTTTTACACTATTGGTGGGAGTGTAAACTAGTTCAACCATTGTGGAAGACAGTGTGGTGCTTCCTCAAGGATCTAGTCATAGAAATTCCATTTGACCCAGCAATCCCATTACTGGGTATATACCCAAAGGATTATAAATCATTCTATTATAAAGACACATGCACACGTATGTTCATATTGGCACTGTTTACAGTAGCAAAAACCTGGAACCAACCCAAATGCCCATCTATGATAGACTGGACAAAGAAAATGTGGCACATATACACCATGGAATACTATGCAGCCATAAAAGACAATGAGTTCATGTCCTCTGTAGGGACATGGATGAATCTGGAAACCATCATTCTCAGCAAACTGACACAAAAACAGAAAATCAAACACTGCATGTTCTCACTCATAGGTGGGTGTTGAACAATGAGAACACATGGACACAGGGAGGGGAGCATCACACACTGGGGTCTGTTGGTAAAGGGAGGGACAGCAGTGTGGCGGGGGGTGGAGAGATCAGGGATGGATAACATGAGGAGAAATGCCAGATGTAGGTGACTGGGGAGATGGAGGCAGCAAACCACATTGCCATGTGTGTACTTATGCAACAATCCTGCATGATCTGCACATGTATTCCAGAACCTAAAGTACAATTTAAAAAGAAAAAGAAAAAAATAGCTATTTCTCATATGCAGTATTGATTTTTAACAGGGTCATTTGTGCAATTCATGAGGGAAAGAAAGCCTTCAATGAATAGCATTGACACAATTCATTATTATAAAAAATGAGTCCCTATTTTCCTATCTTACATTTTAAGAGAGTTATTTTCAGATTCATTATAAACATAAACAGAAAAGCTAAAGCTAGTGGCTTCTAGCAGTAAACAGTATAATAGCACTACAATTTTAGGGTAAACAAAAATTTCTTAGAGAAACCACACGAAGGGTTAACCAAAGGAAAAAAAATGTTAAAATACTAATTATAAAATTATCATGATTATATAATATAATTATAATAATTAGAAAAGATAAGAACACATAAACTATGGTGACTTTAATTTGTTAATGTAGTTTTCCAAGTAGCAGATTGAATAGCTAGGCAATTGGCAGTACTCCAAGATTCAGTAAAAATATAGTAAAATTAATCAGAGGGAGTGTTGGCCAGAGCCATGAGGATAACTTTGAGTTCTGCCCAATGAGCAGATCAGCAATGTCCATTTTCAATTCTACATAGCTGGTGCTGAGTTTGAACAGGTGCAATAGCCTAGTGGATAGCATTGCATTTCAATTTAGATAAACCATCTATAAAACAGGCCCAGGTATTTAGGAAAATCTGGCCAGCTATGCTCTGAAATATTTTCAGTATACAAGTACATTTTGATGGGCCTTTTCCATTTTGATAGTAAGTCTGAGCTGAGCCACCCCAAAATGAGAATATCAGGCCAGAGGCCTGGGCCCTCTTGGGACAGGCATTCATTCTAACAAGAGCACAGTAACTGTCTACTAACTGTTTTCTGGAGATGTACCTTGTAGCCATGTCATGGAATGGATGAGTCAAAAGCTCACAGTGGAGAGAAGACAGGATAGAAGCTGACGCCCACTGCCAGAGGCTCCACATCAATCATGAGAATCCATTACTCAAAGTAGTATTTAGGGTTGTGGGGATCCAAAAGTAAAAACCATGCTGCAGTTCATTAAACAGTTTATAAGGTAACCTGTGATTTGGTCTCCAATCAAAGGATGCTAATTTGCAGTTTAGCCAATATAGGAGACCAAATATTATAAAATGCCCAAGAGAGGCTCAAACTGTCTCCAAATTCTAGAATTTTAACCAAGCGCTGTGTCTCCTTTTGGTAGTGTCGTGGGAACAAGATAGAGCAATTTTCTTTCAATGCCATAAGAACTGACACTTTTGAAGCCACCCACGTAGTCTCAAGAATATTTACTTGGTGCGTCGGCACCTGAAATTTATCAGGGTTTATTAACCACTCCTACTGATGGAGGAAATATACCACCACAGTCAGCACCTTTGGGAATGAGACTGCCAACCTGTTAAACAACAGGACATCATTTATACTGTGTAGCTGAAAATGTTGGGCATCAGAACTGTAGACATGCATGCCAAATTCTAACTCAGCCTCAGGTGGCAAATGGCATGAGTTTAGAAACCCCTGTGAGAATATTGCAAATATATATTAGAGACTTTGTCATATGAATACAAATTGGTCTTGGTTTTTAGGTGCCTTTGTCTATAACAGCATACTAAGTGTTACCAGTTTGTGCAACATATTCAGTTGTATTGCAGTATCTTCACAGTCTCAATATTTGCAAGAACTGGAACTATGGAAGTAAAAACTGAATTCAACTAGTTGTTATGTATTGTGAAACTCCAGGCCCATTTATCTTCACAACTGAAGATATAAGGTTGTATTGAGATACTGCATTTCATATATGGTTGTATTAAACATATATGGTTGCATCAATATATTGCATTTCATACTCTGTGTGTGATGTGTTTAAGTCCCTGATAAGGCTATGATTTCCCAGTCTCTTCTTAAGATACTATATTGTTTCTATTGCACTTCTTTCATGAGGACAGTGAGACAGGTTGAGGAGTGACTTACATGTTTTATTAGCAGTTTTCTACATGCCATGGTCACTAGTAACCAAATCGCTCTTTTATATATAAGTATTTGAATTAGTCTGTTTTTGTGCTGCTATAAAGTACTGGCCAAGACTGGGTAATTTATAAAGGAAAGAGATTTAATTGACTCACAGTTCTGCATGGCTGGGGAGGCCTCAGGAAAAGCCCGTAATAAAACCATCAGATCTCCTGAGATTTATTCATTACCATGAGAACAGTATGGGGGAAGTCACCGCCATGATTCAGTTATCTCTACCTGGCCCAGCCCTTGACACATGGAGATTATTACAATTCAAGGTGAGATTTGGATGGGTACAATCATGTAATACATCAGCAGAAATAGTATGTGAGAAGTGGAACCACAGGTAACATAAAACTGGCCCATTTGCTAGTCACCTTATCAGCCTTATAAACCTAGCAATCTAGGGCAGTATAAGCTTGCATACTAGATTTATTGTCTTCTCAAAATACTTTCTTTTTTTTTCTCTCAGGGAAACAAACCTGTATGAGAGGGTCAAAGCTTCCTTATGGCATTCAGGATCCACTGCAAAAACAAAAATAAAAACAAAGCGTATAATACTGAAAACCAAAAACATAATACTGAAACCTTTTTAGTTTTTTGTCCAAATGCATCTCAGGTTGGCATCATAAATTGCAGAAGAGGCTGAGTTCTTACTACTCTTTCTTAACAAGAATCATATACTTCCATCTCTTTGTCTTCAAGCAGCCTGCCAAAAAATTAACAATTGGGTCCCAGTTTATGTTCGTAACAGTTGTGAAAAAGTTCTCACAATGTAGCTGTGTGTTTTTGTAAATATGGTCTAAAATGTAGTGGGCGGTGGGGGGAGGGTAGAAACATCTGTCAATCTAATCAAATCTTTGTACTAATTATAATAATGAGATAAACCCAAGGATGATTACCAGATCAGTGAGAAAATATCCCTGCCCAAAGTAAAGTTAGCACAATCAGGGTACCATTTGGGCAATTGTCTTTATAACTCCTTTCTAGTACTCAGCTTCAAGAACCTCACTAGTGTCTCCTTGTAAGCACATCTGTTAACCATACAATTTGATCAACATGTTGCTGCTATTCTGGTGCACTTCTCCCAAATCACATGAAAGAATCTCAGCCTTCATCTTTCCTTTTCTAGCATTCTGTGTCTATCAACATCTATCTTTGTTACCAAACTACCAAAAACTGTTACAAGTTTGATATTTTACCCTACTTGCAAAGTAACAACCAAGTCTGCCGTAGCTTTATGGATACTAGAAAGAAAAGGAAAGATTCCTGGGTCAGAGACAAAGGACAGGTAATTATTCACAGTAAGATCAGTAGTCATGCACAGGCCAGCAGTTGTGCAGAACTGCTAAGCCACAGTTCCCACAGAGTGATGAAAATATGGTCAACAGATCCTTGTACAGGCAGAGATACGTTAAAGGAGAATAAATTTGAGGTTAGGAAAACTGAATTTTAAATAATAAACACTAAGTTTGTCCTGGAAGGAAATCTTTTCTTTATTATATGGACAGGACACAAATCTGCTCTTCGCTCCTGAGGTACGCTATCTTTAATTACCAAGGTTTTTCTATATACATTAAAATGATAGTCCAAAACAAAAGCAGCCAGTACCCCTGCTCCCAAACATGCCAAAATGAGAGAGGTCTGTGGAGAATTGTCTCCCAACAAATTAATAAAACTTTTTAAGTCTATCTTAAAAGGTTAAACATATACCTTTCCTGTAACCCAGCGATTCTCCTCCTAGTATTTATCCAAAAGAAATAAAAATAGATGTTTACAAAATGCTTGTACCAAAATGTTTACAGCAACTTTATTTATTGTTAAGCAAAACAACTGAACAGAGGAATAAAGAAAAAGAAGTTTACAGTAAAGTTATACAGTAGAGTACTCAGCAATAGGTGAAACTTGAAAATATTCTTTGGAAGCAAAGAAGAAAGAATGAGTATGTATAACTGCATTTATATGAAGTTCTGGAACAGACAAAACTCCTCTCTGGTGATAAAAAGTCCGTGTTTGCTGGGTGGTTTAATCTTAGGAAAGGGATTAAGCAACTTTCTGCAGTAATGTATCTGTCAAAACTTGTCTAACTATATACTTAAGATCTATGAATTTTACTATGTATGAATTATGCCAAATTCTTGAAATTCAAAGTAATCTTTCCAAGTAATTTTTGCATGCAAAAATGTTGGCTAAAATTTATTTTTTAATGTCATTATGCTTGTGTTAGACACTGTGTCAATGCTTTACAAATATCAACTAATTTAACTCTTACAATAATATTACTATTATTATCCCCTTTTAAAAATGAGGAGGCTGAAGTACAAAGTGGGCAAATACTTACCCAAGATGTCATAGCTAGTAAGTGGCACAACAGTGATCTGAAACTGTGGATGATAATTATTATTATTCTATATGGATTTATAATGTCTTACCATTATGGTTAGTGTAAGTGTGCCACATTTGAAGGAATTAATAAACACTTATTAACATGAAATAAGTCAATATCTATTACTCTGAGTTTCTTTATAGAAATTTTTTTTGCCGTAAGTACCTTCTCATATCATCAAGATAAATTGTTTTTATCATGCAGACCTGTCTTTCCCAATAACCAGTAACCACTCGTCTCACATGGCTAGCCTATTTAAATTTAAAATGAATTAAATTAAAATTCAGTCAGTTACACTAGACACTTTTCAAAAGCTTAATATCCACATGTGGCTATAGGCATCCTACTGAACAGTACAGATATAGAACAGTTTCATCATGGCAGAGAGTGCTATTGATAGTAGTAGAGTAGAATCATAAGATTCAAAGCCAGTTCTCAGGCCAATGACTTAGGCATTACCTAGGTGTCTGCTAGAAATGTGGATCCTAGAACTACTAAATTAAAATCCGTGTCTTAAAAAGATTCCCAAGTCATTAAAATGCATGTCAATGTTTATAATTTGATATCAAAATTCACATAGTGATTAAATGTGATGTCAGTCTGATTCTGTGATTAAATTCTACTACTGATTAGATAATAAGTTTGTATTTTTTTTTTTTTTTTTTTTTGAGATGGAGTTTCGCTCTTGTTACCCAGGCTGGATTGCAGTGGCACAATCTCGGCTCACCCCAACCTCCGCCTCCTGGGTTCAAGCAATTCTCCTGCCTCAGCCTCCTGAGTAGCTGGGATTACAGGCGCGCCCCACCATGCCCAGCTAATTAATTTTTTTGTATTTTTAGTAGAGACGGGGTTTCACCATGTTGACCAGGATGGTCTTGATCTCTTGACCTCGTGATCCACCCGCCTCAGCCTCCCAGAGTGCTGGGATTACAGGCATGAGCCACCACACCCGGCCTAGATAATAAGTTTCTTATCTCTTTTCTTAGTTTATGATACCTTAAACAATCTGATATATGTCATGATAACTTGTACATGTAGCAAAACTATATTTTACAGTTTTATCACAATTTTGTGACATGTCCATGAAGAATTTCCAATTCAAATATGTGTTGTAGTTTTATATGTGTGAGAGTAACTATCACAAATTTGGTTTTATGTGACTGCTACTCCCTGACTCCTCTGAGGTATAGGATTCAAAATAATGGAATCTGGAAAAGAGCTTCTTCTTGTATTCAAGATAGCACTAAGAAGTCAGATGCAGAATTAATATAGGTGTTAGACTTTGATCTCAGATCTTAGAATCCAAGTTTATAATCATATTATATGTATTCTAAGGATAGCCACCTGTATACTTTCATTACATTGAAAAAAAGTTGTCATTTTTTCATGCAATTAATGATACCAAAGCAACAAGCACATATTCCAAGCATTTTTGTTATGTTTTTGATGAATTTAGTCTTTTTGTCTGTATTAACCATTTTATCTTCTAGTATTTTAGAAAGAAGCTTCATCTTTAAAAATCTAAAAAGTTTTTGTTGTAGGTTGTAAAAAGCATTATATAGATAAAACTGATTTTTTACTTTATAGGAAAAGCTCTATACCAGTTTCAAAAAAAAAATGCCCTTGAATTTAGTGCAATATAATTCACATTTACTGAAGTATTCTATACAGTGTTGTATCATATAAGCAATGACTGGTTGATGTAAATTCATTAAAACATAAAATATTTAATAGATATTTTATCAATACTTCACAAATTATGTTTTGTTTCACTGCCTTAAGATACGTAGACCATAATCATATACATTTAAATTACCAAAACAGTAAATATTCTACCAAATCTTTCTTCCATGTTGCCCTTCAGAAATTTTTCAGATTGGGGTAACTAAATTATAATGTCTGATTAACTATTTTTCTCTTCTATAATGTTGCATTAACCTAGGCTAGAGCTAGTTGCTGAAGACAATTTTAATTTGAAGTTTTTGTTTGTTTGTTTGTTTGTTTTGTTTTGTGTGAAAGGTAAGTAGAGTATTAGTAGGGAGCTGGGTTATTAATAACCTACTATGTGATAGCTACTTTTCCTATCTTCTCAAAAACCATGTGAAGTTATTATAATTATCACCAATTTTAAAATAAGGTGTGGATATTCAAAGAAGTAGCACAGCTGATGATTAAAATTTTGTAGCAATATTTTATTGTGAAACCATTCTCCATTTTTTATATTTTGCTGCATTTTGTACTTTGCATTCCCAACCACCATTTTACGACATGCATAGAGAAGGAAAAACACCTCAGAAACTACATCTTTCAAAAGTAGAGCCAGAACTAATATGAACATATTCAACTCCACAGCTGCAGCTAACTATAGGTTTGTTCAAAATGCTGAGACTATTTAATATTTTGATTAAATTACCATCATCTTATAGAATAGATGAAGGACTATTGCTTTTAAGGAACTCATCATTTACTAAGTACATTTCATTTGGATTAAAATATCTAAAATATCCATTAAAATATTAAATAGTTTAAACCATATTACTTCAATCCACTTAAGGATATTCAGAGATATCCTTTTTACAACCTACAACAACCTACAACACTTAAGGATATTCAGAGATATCCTTAAGTGGATCTAAGTAATATGCTTTAACCTATTTAATGTTAGACATTGTACTGAGTAATTTACACGTTTTATCTCAAAATTATCATATCAAGTATTAGTCTGTTTTCACTCTGCTGATAAAGACATACCTGAGACTGAGTAATTTATAAAGAAAATGAGGTTTAACAGGCCCACAGTTCCATGTGGCTGGGGAGTCCTCACAATCACGATAATGGTGGAAGGCTAAAGGCACGTTTTCCGTGGTGGCAGGCAAGAAAGAATGAGAGACAAGAAAAGGGGAAACCTTTTATAAAACCCTCAGATCTCCTGAGACTACTCACTATTACAAGAACAGTATGGGAAAAATGACCCCCATGCTTCAACTATCTCCCAACAGGTCCGTCCCACAACATGTGGGAATTATGGGAGCTACAATTCAAAATGAGATTTGGGTGGGGACACAGCCAAACCATATCAACAAGTTATATGAAATTGATTTCATAATCTCATTCTGCAAATGTTTTGCATATGCTTCAAAGAGTTTAAGTAATCTCCTCAAGTTTACACAACTAGTAAGTCAAAGGCCAGTAGGCAATTAGAACCCACTTTACTGTCAACAAAGCAAAGTCAGACTCTACCCAGGTCACAGAAAGCTTATGGCTTCAATGTGAGTGCCAGTTGTGTTTTAGAGTTGACCTTGATTTTTGCCTTACTTTTATAAATTAAAGTCTGTTTATTTTTGAATTTGCTTCCAATTAAGCTTCTCAGGAATATCAGAGAAGTGGTTGACAATAGGGAGAAAACCTGAGGAATGTCATTACTATTCAGCCTGCTAGTTTCACCACCTATTAACTTTTGTGAAGGAAAGATCCATATAAATAAGGGCATTGGACCTAATTGTCATGCTAATATCCTATCCCCGTTCATCCTTTTAATTGCTTAAATGATATATACATATATATTTGGATCTGATATTTTATTTACTGAGGCTGATTGCTTAGTCTATTAACAGATAAATATTGACAGATGTCTGAGGGAGATAATGAGAAAAGGCATTTCTGAAGTTTCCAGTAATTTCATCTGAACTCATAAAGCCATTTTGTTATTCAGGCTTAACTACTCTACAGAGATAGAAGGGAAAACAAGATGTCGTTTTTTTATCCATATAATTACTTTATTTCTATATAATTACTTTCCTTAAAAATTACTGCTAGAAGGAAAAAAGAGAGATATTCTAAATTCTTAACAAAACCTTTGCAACAAACTTCCAACAATTCAAAGGACAGTTCTTCAAATTTTTAATTCAGGACAATTTTGCAGTAACTTTGAAGGTAATTCACTTTCATCATAGAATAATTACAAAGTAAATATAGATGGACAAAATAACTACAGTTCTACAACTATTACTCAAGGTCATATGTGTAACCTTGAACCACAGGAGTGCTTCCTTTCTACCATTGCTTCCCATTCTGCTCATGCCATGCAGTCTTCACACTGTGACAAACAGAATTTATTTTTTTGCTTATATTTGCATCTTGAGAGATGAGCACTCTGCCTTTAATGAACTCAAATATATATTATATCATATACATTTGTATGGTCATATGTATGACCTTGAGTAATAGTTGTAGAACCATAGTTATTTTGTCTATATATTTTATTGTATTTACTTTTATCTATATATTTTATCATATTTACCTTTATCTATTTATTTATATATTTTACCTTTACCTATATATTCTATTGTATTTACTGTTAGCGTATTTTTCTAAACACAGGTAATTTTTTTTTCTAATAAAAATGGTGATAATTCAATATGTATAATTTGCATGCTCTTTCTGTTTTATTTAAATTATAAATTGAATTTTAAATTTTAATGCTTTATCATTTTTAAGTATTCTTAAATAGCCATTACTCCATGTACAGATTTCATTATCATCTTGAAATAATTCATGTTTGTATCACTGAAAAAAATTATCACTTATAAGTGAATGTTTATTCTCAAAGTCTATGTTTTCAGACTATCTACAGGTATATATAAATTATAGTATACCTATACACAGATGAGAAAAAAATACTGCTAATTTTCTCAAAGGTATTTAAGAGGCGACATACACTCATTCTCTGTATTTCTTAAATTGGGTAATACTAGGTTTATTGTGTGCTGATGCTGAGGAAATAAAGAGACTGAAACAACTTCAGCAAGCACCTGGAACTGGTTAGTAATGGGCTGTGTAATTTTTTCCTGCATAGCTCTGCCAGCACAATCCAAACCTGCTTACTTGCAATGTTCGTTTTCACTTCAGGGCAGTCCAGAGTGGCACACGAAAGAAGATCTGATGCCAGAACTCCACCATCAGAGACAGCAAGGCTCTTCCCTGGCCTGGACAGAATCCCCAGGGTGAGTTCTATGATCTGCATGTGAAATTAGGTGTCTACAAGCCTCTTCCCAATGAATGGGCTTAAAAGCATTCTAGATGTAACATGTTTATAGATTGAGACCCCACTCAACAGAAATTGAGCTCTTTTTATGTACAAGGCAGAGTGCTCATCTCTCAAGATACAGGTATAAACAAGAAAAATATATCCTGTTTGTCACAGTATGAAGACTGCATGAAATGAGTAGAATGGAGGGCACTGTTAGAGGGCAGGCACTCCCGTGGTTTAATCTATAATGCAGGTAGTGGTAGTAGTTTTCTTCTCTCCATCTTTTTTTAGATAGAAATTCCCATTAGAATCACCTGTGTAATTTATTTTAGAAAAGTAAATTTCTCTAATTTCATTAAAAGTAGCCACTTCATTAGAGTCATCTAGAGACAAAGGAATCCCATTTATAATAGCAACCAATAAAATTAAATACCTAGGAATAACTTTAACCAAAGAAGTAAAAAATGAAAATATCTACAGTAAAACAATAAAATGTTAAAGCAAGAAATTGAAGAGGATACAAAAATATGAAAAGATATTCTATGTTAATAGATTGAATGAATCAATATTGTTAAAATATCTATATTTTACAAAGCAATCAACAGATTTACTATAATCCCTATCAACATACCATGGCATTCTTCACAGAAATAGAAGAAATAATAGGGTTAGGGTTAGGGTTAGGGTTAGGTTTACGCCTGAAGCCAGCATAGCGCTGATTTCAGGAGAGAAGGAATCTCTACTGGAGCTGCTAGCTGTGTTGCGTGGAGTTTGGAGAGGGATGGCACAAGCACTTCCTTGGCTGCCCCAGCTCGTGTCTCCCTAGAGTTGTATGAATGCTTCATGTACTGACTCAGAGCCCAGCATAGCACCAAGACTTGCTCTGGATTTGCAAGCCTTGTGGCCTAGATTGACTTTCAAATTTATTTAGAATCCCAGAGCACTTTTTTTTGGTGCTGGGCTTACTGGAACTCAGGCTGTGACTACTGAGATACATGATTCACTTCCCGTTAGGGATGGTCTAAATGCTCCCTCCAGGGGTGCCGGCTGAGTTCTGTCCTGTGTTGTTTTCCACTGTGACATGGCAGCACTGAGTTCCAATGCAAAATTTCATAATCACTGTGCTCTCTCTCCATCAAGCATACAGACTGTATATCCACACCATTTGGCTACTGCTGGGGTATGGGAGAGGGATATTATAGGTGATTAAAACCTGTTTCACCTTCTCTCTTCAGTGCCTACTCTCTTTGGTGCTCACCTGACTTTTCCTTCTCATGAAGGTACTTTTTTATGGACTTTTGTTCTATTTGGTGTTACTGTGGGGAGGAATGATCACTAGAGGCTTCTCTATAGCTATCTTGCTCTGCCTCTTTGTTCAGGGATAAAAGAATTTCTTTTTTATAGAATCTGTATTCTCAAGCTTTTTGTATATCGTCCCTGGGCCTCCTCGTGGCCCACTAAGACTGTACCTTTTATATTTGTATTGGACAGTTTGAAAATTATGTTAACAGCAGTTTGCTTTGGTGAGACAAAATGAGTGCTGCCCAGCCTCCTTTATAAGGAGCACTCCTTTGCTTATATCATAGGGATGTACCTAACCATGCCTCTCTGCCATTGCTCCCATTTTTATGTGAATACTAATTTTGATCTTTCTCTTTTTCCATAATTAAAAATGAAATAATAAGAAAGGGTGTTCCCAACCTCAGTGTGTTTTGAGGAATCTAAATATTACTTAAAATAGTCAAACAGGAAAATAAAATCACAAGTGTAAGTTTATCTGGAGTGATATTTAGCTGACCCCTCTGTGCCCCCTGTAAACATGTTTCTGCAAAGTTGCTTGATCCATTGCTGTGTTCAGGTTCCTGGAAAGTATCTTCAGGTTTTTGCTCTCACTTGATATGTCTGTAATAAGCCCCAGTTTACCAACTGATGAATGACTTAATAGGAAAGAGAGAACAAGTGCCAACTTAACAAAATCAAGGAGCTGCCAACAGAGAAAAGAAGCACTTTTCTTTTTAATTCTAATTTGTGTTCTATGTAAAAAATTAGTGTGGATCTTTTCTCCCTCTTTCAGCTCAAGAAAGAAATAACTCCAAGTATGAACAATTATCCTTAATTTTTTTCTTTCTTTACATGGAATGAGTAAAAATTACCCATTTGAACATCAATTACAAGTTGCTTCAGTGATTCCCAGGGAAGCTGTATTCCTTTTTCTCTGTACTACTGCGGAATGTTTCAAGGCAGCATAAAGACTAATGAAGTGAAGACCTTTAGCAAAAAATATTTTTACTGCTGAGAGTTTATAAAGGAATTTTTAAGCTGCTAAAAAGTGTACACATAAAATGAACTTTGACAGACCAGTTAGAATTGCTTGACTAAATGAAAAGTAGCATTCTATGCCACAGAGAAAAAAGTCACTTCTTTTTCCCACTCATCATTTTACACGGGAGAAAACTAATCTACAGATAGCCCAAAATGTGGAGTGATGGATCTGAGAGTTCCATGGATACATGCCGATAGCATATGTATAGCCCTTTGCAGATACCAGAGGAGACAGTACAGTACATTAATGGAACTTCAGTATCAGACTGAGAAATATTTTATGTTACTATTTTCCCATCTTTTCATTGTAGGGCATTGTAGACCTCTGAGTCTCATCAATAAAATTAAAGTATCAATATCTATTTCTCATGTTATGAAATATAACTATAATAAATATAACAACAACAATAATTATTAAATTATAGTAGATACCAAGCATTCTTCTAAGCATTTTGCATGGATAAATGAGCCACAAACTCTATGAGTAAAGTGATATTATTATACTCATTTTACAGAGTAGGAAAGTGATGGATAGGAAGAGGAGTAGAACATTGTGGTTTTGGGTGAATTTCTTCATCTACACCAAAGCCTCTATAGTATAAAACCTATTTGTTATTAGATGTTTCATATTAGGTGTTTATTTTCATGATACCTTGGATCTGTAGGGCTTATTCTGTAAATAAAATGTGTCTCAGATGCCACCGGATATTTGATTTTAGAGAGACAAATACACAAACACACACACACACACACGTTTTGCTTTCTATTTCAAATTATAGTTGTTTCTTGTATGGTAGAAGTAATGATGCTGAACAATGGGATTGCTAACGTAGAGTTGTATCAGTTCTCTTACGTAAGATAATTGGGTTACACGTATTCACAGTAAACACAAGACTGTGCTGGATACTATGACCTGGGAACTGAGAACTTTTTTGTAAGTTTCTTCTTTCCTGACAATCATTCACATCTATAATTAATCATAGATGGTAGGTAGATTGATGGTAGAGAGAAGTAAAAAATAAATTTTTATATAGATATTCTTGTCCACTAATTTGGATAACATAATAAAACAGTATATCGGAAGAAAAGTTATTTTTATTCTTACTCTCCCTAAAAAACAGGGACTCATTTATGCTTCCGGATTGAAACTTCTCATTATCTAGGACCATTGAAAGTAGATGAGAGTGATAAAAACAAGAAAGAACTAATGAAATTCTATTTAACTTCCAAGTGACATGTGTGTACAAGCTGCGAATACAGCTGTATTTCACATTTGATTTTAAAATTGCTGTTGTTAGTCTATATTTCAATTATGCATAATTTTCCTAAAATAATATATTTAGCTTATAACTCCCAAAAGCTAACAGCTGTTGGAGATAACATTTTAATTAACAACCTTTGTCTCATTGAATTTTATACAGAAAAGAAAAAAGGGAATGTAAAGATAAATTTACCCAGTTCTCTTTAATAAATGAGAAATTTTAATATATTTGGACAATGCTAGATCCTAGTAAGGATGAGGGTTATAAAACCAAAATAATCCCAGCTATTAAATAAATAAATAAATAAATAAAAATCAGAAAACCCAAGTGCTAATGCTGCATTTTACCAATTTATATTCATAGTAAATCACAAGGACATAACTTGTTTAATGTGATCTATATCTAAAAAAGAGAAAATATCAAACCCGAAAGGGAGCCTAAGATATTAAACCAAAGAAATGCAAAGAAAGGAGACAATTAGAAAGTCTTCTGTGTTTTTATGTGTGTGTTCTTGGTTCTAAATAAATGCTAAAGTAAAAGAGAAAAAAAGATGTAAAGGATTGAACCTAAATTTTGAAATTTCACCATTTTGTTAGCTTTGGTTGGCTTCTGAATCTCAGTTAATAATCTTATAAATAGGCAAATAGTACCCACTTTACCAATGTGAAGCAGAAAATAGTGTCACACATATGCTATAATTTGAACAAAATAAATCACAAACACTTTGTTGTTGCTGCAGTTGCAACTTTTGTTATAATAATAATTATGATTATTATAGTAATTATCATGCTCTGAACTGAATCTTCTTTTCATGTTTCCTTTGTTAACAGGCTAGTGACACCACACTTTTTGCTTTACTGTTCAGCGTTCAAGGATGGTTTTACAGCTGCTTTTTGGGGGGAAATGGGAAATAAAGTATAATTGCATCACATAATGTTTTGGGTTACTCTCATACACATATATGCACACATACCCCATGCATGCACATGCAAACACATGCATATCTCATAAACTTTAAAGTCAAAAAAATAGAAGGAAATGAACTCAATACCATAGAGAATATCTTTTGTGCATGTATCTACATAATCACAAAAGAAAAAATAGAAAAAGAAAATAGACGATTATATTACACTCCATCTACATCCCCTCTCTCATATTACAATCATTAAAAGGCAAAAAATGTAAGTAAGGTAGAAGACAAAGAAAACTTGGTTGATTCAAAATCACATAAAATCTCTAAAACTCAAGAATCCGTTAGAATTATATTACAGAAGGATATTACAAACCAGGAAAGTAAAAGGTAGAGTTGGCAACAAAAGTGCTTAATAGCTCAAGGTGTATATTCAAAAAGTAAATAGGAACATATATTAGTGTCCAGTGACTGCGATAGTAATTTGCTACAATCTTTGTTGCTTAAAGCCACAGAAATGTACTATTTCACAGTTCTGGGCCACAGAAGTCTGAAATCAGTATTGGTAGGCCCACGTCAGGGTGTTGTCAGGTCACACTCCTTCTGAGGCTCTAGGAAAATTAAAAGATTGTTTTTTTGCTTCTTTTAGCCTCTGGTGATTGCCAGTATCCTTGGCTTGTGATCAAGACCTGCATTTTCAAATCCCTTTCTGCTCCATCCTCACATCGCTTTTCTCCTCTGAGTACCTGTCTTCTTTATTTCTGTCTATAGCAAATCTCCCCCTGACTCTCCCTTATATGTGATTGCATTTGGGACCCACCAGATCATTCAGAATAATAGTGCTCTATCAAGATTCTTATTTTAGTTCCATCTACAAAGACCTTTTTTCCTTGTAAGGTAACATTTGTAGGTTTCAGGAGGTAGGACGCATTGTCTTTAGCTGGCCATTATTTAGCTGTCTACACAACCTAAGTTCACTAAGCTTACTATTACTATATATGCTATCGTGGAATTACTAGCAAGTGACCATAACGAAGGAACACTGTCCAGAATGAAAAACTGCCATGAGTTTCCAAATCAGAAGGGCCCTTAAGGGCTAAGTTTTACAACATCAAAGATAAGAAAAAACATTCAAACCATTCAGAAGTAGAAAAGAGACCTACCTACACCCACACTCACATCCACACTAAAACAGCATTTCTTAAAATAAATGAGCATTAAATTGACTTATATTTTTTAAATTTACCTCACAAAATTAAAGAAGAAAATAAAGCAATTTCTGCAAAACCCTGAGAGACTTAAACATGAATTAATTTTTGTAATAAGTATCAATTAAAATATTTAAATATGTAAATAACTAAATACATGACTTTAAAAGCCTTAAACAATAAGATATTTTATCTCTTGTAACAGGAACTTCAGAAGAAAGGTTTCTATGGTGACTAAAATGTTAGAGTCCCTTGGTTGTTTTCTCTGGAAGAGAGATTATAATTGCCCCGATTGCATTTGCACTGTCAATTTATTACCTTGGATGGAAAGGGTGTCAGAGGTCCTAAAGCACCTTAGTAAAGAGTGAAAGACAAAAATGTGACTATCAGACTAGCAGCCAGCATCACATACCTCCTCTATGAAGGCAAGTATATTGTATTGGCATACGGGAAGACAAATAGGCCAATGGACGAGAATAGTTAGGAGAGAGACACAGAAATTTATGATTACCTAACATAGGGCAAAGTTTTATTATAGTATAGTTGAAAGGATAGTCTATTTAATAAAAAACACTTGGATTGCAGGTCATCTATGCAGGCACACATGTACATATGTAGTTATATATAATATATATATATGATATATAAGAGCTATATATAGTTGCATATATAATATTATTAATACTTATCATCATGCTAAAGAACAATTACAGATGCATAGCAGATCTAAATAATAAGGTAAAGTAAAACAACAAAGCTTACAGAAGAAAATTGAGTTCATGATAATGTAGACAAAGATTTCTTAATTAGGACCAAATAAACCTTGATAAACTTATTTATATTTAAGAATAAACTTATAGTTTTTCATAAATGCCATTAAGAGAGCGTAAAGGGAAACTACACTGTGGAGCTGATATCTGCATTATACATAAGCAACAAAGGCCAGATGTTTAGAACATAAGAAAGGTCAAAATTTAGAATATTCTAGGACATTTAGAAGAATATGAACTATTCCTACAAATAAAAAAGACATACAACCTCTTTTCAAAGAACAAAATTATTTATAAGACACTTCACAATACAGTTTATCAAGATAGCCAAGAAACATATGAAAAGGTTTTCAATATTATTTGTTATCAATAAAAGCATGTAAGTTTTATAATGCAATATCACCTCACATCCAAAAGAATGGCTACATTTAAGAAGACTGAGTATCCTGGGGGGTTGGGTGGAAATATTACATCCTCGGTGCAAAGTTTCATATTTGGGTGATGGATACATTAGAATCCCAAATCCCCATCATTATGTATATAATACCCAACAGACAAGCACATGTCCCCCTCAAATCTAATATGAAAATATATATTATAAAAAATATCAATTATCCCAAGTCTGACAAACGTGGTGCAATGAGAACTTCCTTTTGTTAAAAATAGAAATGTAAAATGATACAGTTGCCTTGGGAATCCATTTACTAATGTTTGCTAAGCTGAAAAAATGCATATACTATCTTAACAATTTTATTCCTAGCTATATTCCCAATAAAATGTGTACCATAAAATATCTGTAAAAATGTTTAAAGTACAGTGAAAGCTTCAAGATGGCAACATAACCAAATATCCATCAAGATCAGACTGGATAAAGTAATTGTAATATATTCACATAATGAAATGTTATTCACCATTGAGAATGAAAAATTACAGGTACTTCTGAAACAATACCACTGAATTAGAAAAGCCAAACACAAAATGCTACATTTGTCATTTGATTTATATAAACTTTAAAAACTAACACATGGTATTATATTACATATCAAGAAAACGATTGCCCAAGGTACTGTTGTAACTCGAAGCATGAGGCAGGTTATAGGATGTTGAAAATATTCTTTTTCTTCATCTGTTTTTGGTTCCATATGAAAACTTATAGTATTGTATTTTTATGATACGTACATTTTCCATATGGCTTCAGCAAGAGAATTATGTAAAATCATGTGTGAGAAACTAATAAAAGTGATTTTTTTAGTTGTATAAGTCCCAAGAAAATTATTAACTGAACAATCCTCTCTGAAACCATAACTAGAATATTCACTAACACCGAAGGAAATGTCGCAGAAGAAGAAAGTAAGAAATTCAAATGTAGATCAATGAAATCAATTAGTAAAACATACTGAAAAATCCACTGGAAAGAAAAAGTTCCATCCATTCTGTAAACTATTTTAAAAAACAAAGGCTTTATGTTTGTATTGCAACAGGACAGGATGGTGTCAGTCATTACACTGATTGATTGTGTAATACATGACTTTATTTCATCAGCCAAACAAACAATTCGTGAATTCATCAATTTATGAATTAATGGAATCCTAAAAGTGTGTTAAAATACATAATCAGTGTCAGTTTAATTTAGGAAAGAGTAATTATTTGGGCTGACTAGTACTTTGGAAGTTTGTGATTCTCTGGCCATTGTTGTGAGAGGCACCATTATCTACATGCATCACTGTCCATTATAGCTGAATATATGGTATATTTACAATATTATGTTTAGTGACATTAATGTATAATACTCTCTGCTTTGTTAAGGTTTAACCTTCACTTCAGCAAGACAATTTTATACTAGCACTTTATTGTCAGAAAGGGAAATTCACATCATAAAACTACCAGGCTGTATCTTACTGATCTTTAAGGTTTGGTTGCCTTTGCTAGGTCTAGAATGGGCCTAAAAAACACCCTAGTTTTTGACAAGTATAATTCTCCAGATGTTTACTACAGCCTGGATTGCATTTATATTGGTTTTAATACACTCGTCTTGAACTACGAAGACAGAGCTACTTTGATTGATTATAGCCCATTGCCTTTCTTGAACTACAATCAAATATTCAAGAGTTGTTTTATTGTGCATGTTTTCTATAATCAGGCCTTAAATTCCTGTCTGTTTCCCTGAAGGTATTCATAACAAAATTTGCCAACTATTTAATAGTCACTGAAGTGCCTTGTATAGCTTTCCCTATTAATTTAATCTAATCCTGGTATTAGAATTCTAAAGGCCCCATTAAACACAAATTGCTATTTTTGAGGCCTGATAAGTCTTTCTTTGTGCTACAATAAAGTTTATTAGTAATTCTGAACAGGACAGACAAAGTCCTAAGAAAATCCTCAAATCCTCAGCTGTCATTTCCTTAGCTGGCTTTTTTTATTGCCATCACTAAAATTATTGTATTATTTTGTATTTATAATGCTAACATTTTAAGCTTGTAAAAAATATTTAATACATAACATTGACACTAGGGTATATATGTATATGTATGTGTGAAAGAAAGATGGCTTAATAGATAGATAGATGATAGATAGATAGATAGATAGATAGATAGCTGTGAGGCCATATGTTTTTGAATTATACTAAAGGGGAAACAAAGCTTTACAAAGTTCTGTGAGTCAGAATGTGAATATTGGATATTGGATACTGGCAAATACTTCACTTTATAATCTTTCATACCATGAAATTTCTATCTAAGGTACAGCATCCATCAGTTCCGAACAAAAGGATAAACATATTCTAGCTTCAGAAATATACATTTAAATTATATTTAGGAAGGAGAAAAAGCATGTAATTTAATAACAAAATAATTTGCATTTGTTATATCAAAGCATTATATATCACTAAGTTCAATAAAAGTTTTCCATGTGTTTTAATTAGTAAAATATACAACCAAAGGGAATTCCTTATTTGTGTCAGGGACATATTTATACCACTCAGGCTCTCAAGAATAAATGTTTATGCTTATCTGTCATTATGATAACTTGTTTAAAATGTACGTTATAGAAACCAATAAGGGTTTCATTATCAGCTTGCTTTTTATTTTTTTTATTTTATTTTTTCAGTTTTCCACATTTTGCCTGCATCTGGGAACAGCTCAGCTGATTTTTTTAGGTTAGTGTTTTTAATTAGGTTGCAGAAAAGCTGTTGACAGGGACAGTAGTAGTCTTTAAAGACATGATGGGTGGCCTAAAGTTCTTTTTCCAAGTTCATGCATATGGTTGTTGGCAGGAGGTTTCAATTCCTCCAACTTGGGTCTTTCCCAAAGCAAGTGATTCCATAGCAAGAGCAAGAGAGATAGAAAGTGAACACGTGCTTATAATAATAATCTGCACTCTTAAAAGTATGCTTATCTTGTAAGTGATGGCATAACTTCTGGCTTATGTTGTCAGTGCAATGCGGAAGGGGAATGCAAAATGTATGAAAACCAGGAAAGAGAGACCACTGGGGGCCATCCTAGAGAGTAACTGCTACAACAACCTTCCCAATAACTCACTTATAAGGAAAAGAAATTATAGACTAGGAGGGCCAAGGTCAAGACACACACACACACACACACACACACACACAAACACACATTTCTAAATTATTTTTCTTCTTTTCATAGCCAACAGAGGTACTGTGACATTCTTGATAATTAATTCTCTTATTTTGATTTATTTGTGGGTGATTTTCCCTAGAATATTAAGCACAGTCCCAGTAATCTCATGAATTCTCCAATTTTGATAAGGATTCCAGGTACCCACATAATGGCAACTTTCAAACAAACTTATCAAAGAAAACATCTACAATGGAAGAAAAATAAAAATAGAAAGCTCATGCAGACATCAAACCTCTAATTATTTCTAGGACAGACAATTTTGGATTTCATGCTGCTAAATAGGTTAAAGAAAGAACTTGGATGGAAGAATTTTGAAATATTATCTAATGTGGCCTACAGCCAACTAATTCAGGCTGTGAACTCATCAAATTGATGCAAACTAAGCAAGACTTAAATAACCGAATAGGTCCCTCAAAGGGCTGCCTTTTGGCAATGGCAGCTTTGCATGTTTTTCCTCTCTTTACTTCATGTGCAGCAACCATCTAAAAAGTAGAGCTACAGTGGGCTTGGCCTGTTCAAATAAAATAAAAATTCTAAATTTCTTTATAATAGTGCTATCATAATAATACATGATTTGCTGCCCTTAAAATGAGCAACAATAAATTGTTAAATATTGAGGTTTTCCTATAATTTCTTTCTGTTCAGTTCTTGATCTCCAAACATATTATTTGGTGAAGTATTCAATAAATCCTGATTGTATTAAATAGTTGGCTTTTGATATTTTAAGAAATTTAGAAATTCAAGGTTGATTAATATCTTGAAATTCTTCAATAATGATATTAATGGCAAAAGTTTTATTTCTGACATGTCAGTCCTGACAGGGTAAATGTAATAATGACTTCAATATTCTGTTAAATTGCATATCAAATACTAAGTATTATATGCTTTACTGTTATTCATTTTATAAAGTAATGGTATTTGATTCTGTTTTTTTTTTTTAATTTTCTGTTTGATTTTCTTTATTTCCCATTTTCTCACTGACTATAAAATAGAATTAGGTACAAAATGTTCAGAAGAGTACAATGAAGTGAAACAAAGCAGAAAATAAAAGAAAGGGAAATTTATGGTTTCCTTTTGTATTGCTTGCATTTATTTTTATTTAATTCTTGCACAAAATAATAAGGTGTGAATTTTATTCTGTATTTTATATGATAAAACTGGGACTCAAAGCAGGGTTAAGGTAGTGAAATAACTTGCTGATTTTCACAAAACAAGGAGTGAAGAACCGTGGAGTCAAGATCAAGTCGTTCTAACCCCAAAGGACTTGAATGTTTCAAAATAACATACTCTCCATTTTCTGAAATAAACCTTGGTACATTTTTGCTCATTTGGAAAACAGGCAAAAATCTCATAAAGTTTTCTCTGCCTAATTTTGGGAACACGGATTGTAAATAATTTTCGACCCTGATATAAAACTTCCCCTAAGTGATGAGAGTGGCACACTATACTTAGACTCCTCAACATGGTTTTTGCTGAACACCTGCCTTTCACCTGGGAATCTGGATTTTGAAACTTAGGAAAAGGAGGGTGCCTACCTGACAAGGCCCTAGTAAGTTCCCCAGGCACTGAGTCTCTAAATAGAGCTTCTGTGATACACAACACTTCACACATATTGTCACAATTGGAATCTGGATGAATTAAGCATGTCCTACACAACGTCACAGGAGAGAACCCTTGGAAGCTTGCACTTGGTTTCTTCTGGACTTTACTCCATGTGCCTTTTTTCTCTGCTGATTGTGTTTTTCATCATTTTACAAATCATATTCAATAATATGTCTATATGCTAAGTGCTGTGAACTTTCCTAATAAATCATCAAGTAGGGGGATGGTCCTGGGCACTCCCAACATAATGTCAAAAAACAATAATAATAAAGAAAAGGATAAAAGTTAACAATAAAACCTTTCCAAGGAAAAACTGATGGAACTATGTCAAAATAAAGGATTATGATTAGTATAATTTACACATAAAGAAATTTAAAATGTTGAAGAATGACATGACAGAAAATTTTATGGGTCTTATAAAAGTCACCTTATCCATACTATTTATCTTGACATGTGACCATATTAGTAATTTCTTATTCGTCTCTTGCCTCTTCATATTCTTGACCATGAAAATGGATTTCAGAATGCTCAACTATCCCAAACCTCTCAGCACTCTCCCCTATAGTTTACAAAGAGAGGTAATCTAAGATCTGAATGTGAAACTTTAGAAATACGAATTCATAGTTATTGGTGAAATTCAGAGGTTGTGGCCATCCTTCACAGAAAAATAAAGAGAAGAGACTGGGAAAATTCTGAAAGTGTTCAAGTGCTGCGTTTATCTCCAGGATGACAGATAGGATAACTAAGATGATAAAAAGGTTTGTAGAGTGGATTGAAAAAAAAATGGTACAATTTCAGGTTTCACCAATTTACAAGAATAAATAAGCCAAACATACAAGGAGAGAATGCAGTGTGAATTGGTTGGTTGAAACAAGAATTCAGTTTTGAAGGCTAACTTTTGGCAGAGGAGAGAACACTAGGTAGCTTAGGAATGGAAGTATGATGGAGGGGGATGTCTGGACAACATTTCTTTTGTAATTTCTTATTTTAAAATATATAGTAGATAAAGGGCATTTGCATTAAAAATATGTCAAAATAGCATCTAGCTTGTAGACAGAAAAATAGTAATTTCTCCTTTGGCAATGACACCAAAGTTGACAAGAAATGGCATTTCACAGATACCAAGTGCATCCTAGTGACAGGCTAGGCATATTAAGTGAACAAAAATTGGACTTTTATAGTAAAGGTATAATGCATTAGACACAGACAATTTCATTCAAATGGTTTCAATCCTTTGTCTATGCTTAAAACAGTAGCAGATTAAATAAAATTTTAAACCTCAAATCTTAAATATTTGACACATTACATCTCTAGAAAAACCTAGTAACAGTGAAATCATACTGGAGGTAGGAACAGTATTTTTTTTTTTCCTAGCCATTGAGTATTATGTTTCTTCTCTCAAAAAAGTAAATGAATAGGGATATCCTTTCAGCAGGAATTGGATAAGAAGATGGAATCTCTCTCTCTCTTTCTCTTTATTTCTGTCTCTCAATGGATAATGTAAATATCTGTAGAGTGTGCATGTTTTCTCCAAAATATCTTAAACAGTAACGTGGGGATATTAGCATATTCCATTCTTGTCCATTGTTACCTTAATAATTTTCTTTGTATAAATAATTATGTGCATTGAGCAAAAGACCCAGTATCCTCTATAAAAAATAAAAATAAGAAGTAAGGATAGCAGAAGTCTAGTTAAGTTTCGGAGTGAATCTGAAATAAAGAGCAATTTTATTGTGGTGATTATAACCAGTAGTAAAACAGCACTTACTAAACTACTTAATATGATTTCTCAAGGGACAGAAAATTGGAAAAGTAATAAAGGCCAAATGTGAGAAACCTCAGTATCCTTGTCAAGTAATTTTAATGATCACTTGGAAATTGTATGTTAGTGAAAAAAACAATTATACTTCTGGAAGAAGGATTGAAACATTTGAAAGAGAGAAATATTCTATAGATTTCTTGCTCAGCATCTGACAAAGCTCCTCTTACATACTACTATGTCATTGATAATAAAAATATCTTTACAGAATTGTTACCTTGATTCATTATAACAGATTCAGCAAAATATAAACAACCAATGTGGGAAAATCCAAAAGATATAAATATATAAAAAATATTTTATAAAGGCATACGAATCTAGGCAATGTTAAAAGGCATAAATATTAATAAAGCCAAACAGCACAGAAATAGGCCTGCAGAAATATAGTCAGCTTGTTATTGACAGAGGCCCTAAGATAGTACAACAGAAAAAAAATACTTTCAACAAATGGTGCTAGAATTTGATATTAATATGCAAAAAAAGAACCTAGACATAGAATTTAGCCCTTTCACATATTCAGCTCAACATGCATCGTAGACCTAAATGTAATATGCAAAACTATGAAACATCTGGAAGAAAACCGAGAAAATTCAGGTGACCTTGGGTTTGATGATGATTTTCAAATACAACACTAAAAGCATGATCCATTTTATGAAAAAAAAAAATGGTAAGTTGGATGTTATTTAAAGTAAAAATGTCTGCTCTGTGAAAGATACTACAAAAAATAAAACAAGGCATGAACAGGGATAAAATAATTGTAAAACACTTGTATGATAATAATCTTACATTAAAAAATTCAAATAACTGTAAGACCCAACAAAGAACGACAACAACCAAATTAAAAAATTGGAAAGAGATCTGAACAGACACTCAACAAATAAGATACACAAATGTCAATCATAATATGACAATATGCTCAACATCATGTCATAGGGCAAATTAAAACAATAATGAGATACCACTAAACACCTATTAGGATGGCCAAACACACAGACATACACACAAAGCAATAACCAACACACACACAAAACAACCTGGCAATTCTAATTGCTTGGAGGAAAATAACAACAGAACCTCTTACTCACTTTTGGTGGGAATGCAAAATGGTGCAGCCACTTTGAATACAATTTGGAAGTTTTGTACAAAATTAAACATAAATTTACTATATAATCCAGCACTTGCACTCCTAGGTGTTTATACAAGTGAGTAGAAAAACTCATATCAACACAAAAATATGCATGCACAGGTTTATAACAACTTTATTGATAATTACCAAAAACTAAACCACTGAGATACTCCTCATTGTGTGAATGGATTAAAATATGTGGTACACCGATACAACCAAATAGTATCCAGTAATAAAAAATAATAACTATTCAAGTCAACCAAAAGCATTAATAAACCTTAAATGCATACTGCTAAATAAAGTAACTCATTCTGAAGGGCCACATGCTGTATCACTCTAGAGGAAATTCTGGGAAAGACAAACCTAAAGGCAGTAAACAAATGGGTTGTTAATGGAGCAAGGGGTGGGCTTTAATTGGTGAAGCACAGAGTAGAGTGGTGGTACTATACTATATGATAATTCATGGTAGATACATGACAATATTCACTTGTCAAAACCCATAGACCTTTACATCTTACAACATAGAATGACCTTAATGAATGTGCATGTGTATATATATAAATATATGTGTAAAATATACACATATATATCATCGCGTATTTTTTTAGGAAAAATGTGGACTGTGACAAAAGAAGCCAAATATATTACAAATGTGTGAAACAATGTGTCTTGTACTATCTCACATCCTGCCTCTCTCTACCATCTCATTTTTTCTTATTGGTGCCGGGTGATTGTAAAGTCTCAAGTTTCTACTGAATATTGCTGATAGCAGAGGAGGGAAGAGAATAATGGCAACCAACCCACTATATTTCTATTCACTGATGCCCTCTGGAAGTGGAGCCAGTACTCTTCATTGGCCCTGCTAACAGGGGAAGGGAAAATAGGGGACCAGTTAGTCCTGTTTCAGTCTCATTGCCACCAATTTGATGTGGGTCTTAATCTCTCCTCCTGGGCCTTGATAACACGGGATAAGGGGAAATTGATGTTATTTTTAGTCATGCCTTTACTCCTCATTTCTCAGTCTTCTTGATGACAGAGAGATTTGGAAGCTTCCACTGTCTCATTGAACCTCATTGACATGGAGTAGGAGTGAAGCCTAATTAATGGTGACTAGTCCCAGTTTTACTACCTTATTAAATCTTATTACTAGTGTGTGAGAGTAGGTCTCAGTTTGCCAATAGACCATGCTGACACTACCCTGCTAAGGAAATAAGAGCACTACCTGCTTCACCCAGGTGGTGCAACTCCCTGCTCAAAGTGCTCATACTGTTCATGTTAGGGGAGAGGACAGTTTGCTTCCTCCCACCAGGGGATGAAATGATTAGCTCCCTTTTTAACCTTAGTAACACCATCCAGCAGAGGAATTGATTGCACTACTTGCTTCCATAGGAAGGGTGTGGGGTGTAAGATCAATTTGTTGTTAGACCTAGTGAGTCTGTGTGGAGTAGGTTGTGAAATTTGTTTTTAACCAGTATTTGGCTAAAGATAAATGAGTTTCGTCAAAAATGTGTGTTCTGTTGTTAGGTCAGTTATTTCACAAGGGGAATGAGTTTTTCTTGGAGTAAGGACCTGTTCAATTTTCCTCGTTGTTTTTCTTCCTTCTGTTCTTCATGCTGGATAATCTCAATTGACCTGTATTCAAGTTCACTGATTCTTTTATACCACCATAACTCTTGCTATCAAACCCTTTAGTAATTTTTTCATTTCAGGCATTGTTCTTTTCAACTCCGAAATTTATATTTAGTCGTTTTTTATAACACTGATGTCATTATTGCTACTATTTATTATTTAGACATTGTTCCTTTCCTTTTATTCAATTTTTAGATATGATTTACTTAAGGATTTGAAAATATTTAAAATAGCTTATTTAAAGCCTTCTTGTCTAGTAAGTAAAACATCTAGGCCACCTGAAGGACAGTTTTCTGTTGAATATTTTTTTTTCATATTGACCAATTTTTCCTGTTTCTTGGCTTATAATTTTTGGTTGAAAATAAAACGGTTTAGGTAATATAATGTGGAAACTCTGGAAATCAGCATTCTCTGCTCTCTCTGCAGGACTTGGTTTGTTGTCCTTTTTGTTTATCTTTGTTTGTAACCTTCCTGAACTTGCATTTCTTGTAGTGTACAGCTACTGAGGAATACACATTGTTAGGTTAACAGTAGCTAATGATCAATGAGGGATTTCCTTGAATATGTTGAATCAATAATTCTTTTATTATTTGCTGAGGCCTCCATGTATGTTGAGATGCATTCAACAATCATCTCTGCCTTAGCTTACACTTCTCTTCAGGACCTCAGTATAAGCCAGAGTTGGAAGACGGGGCTTCTGTAAGATCTTTGCTGGACATGTGAACCACCTTCAATGTCTTCAGGAGTATTTTAGAAATGTTTAAATCCTCTTATGGACATCTTATCTGCCAATTTTTTTACTGAAGTTTTGTTTTTTGGAACCTATTTTGCTCCAAGTGGTTTTACAGCTTCAGGAAGCTGTAATGTTAGACAACTTCCACTGATTATTTTCAATAAACTTCCTGGAGATAGGGCTTTCCCCCTGTTGGAGGGAATTTTGTATCAAGTCAAATAATGACAATGTTCTGTAAATGAGGATATTATAAGCAGTTATAAGAAAGATGAAATCATGTCATGCTCTATGGATAAAAATCTTTGACGAACTCCAAACCAGTCTTCCCTGTCATTTGCTGCAAGTCTGGTTTTGATAGCCACTATGGTTGTGAGGCTCCTTTTTTTCAAGGTTTGAACAGAGATGGCGAGAGGAAGATGTAACTAAGTCAAGTTAAAATGCCATGAAGTTATCTGTACTTAGTGGCTATGCAGTCTTTCTTGATTAAACACCTCTCAGTATTTACAAAGCCTTTGTATAATTTCTAGAGTTTAGTAAAAGTTGATTTTGACAATTTTGACAGTGGTCTACAAAGGTTCTCACTTTGTCATCCTGGAAGTGCTTTATGTCATTTAGCTTAAGTGCCAAAAACAAACAAAAAGTAGAAACAAATTTAATTTTTAAGATATTCAAATTCAGTCAAGTATTTAATATGTAAGCTCAAATGTGTACATAACAATTAAAAATTCCTAATGCCTCATGGGTAGTCCTCACTATGTTTCCCTAGTTCAAATTTTAAATGCAAATTTCTATATGGTCACACAGAAATTAGTAAATTGAATAACTCTAGTTCTATTTCTTTGTCTTTATAACTACTAACATTGCTTACTTTGCACTATAACCTATTATTATGTACACTGTATATGTATACACATGTATGCTGTATTTATAGACATGTAAACAGAAGTATATAAGGCTACAGAGGTTAGAGTCACAAACTGTCTCTAGCCAGCTCATTCACTCTTAAAGTGAATTCATGTACATGCGTCCAGATGTTGGGTTACGTGTTGTCTATGTAATTGGAACTTGCCTATATTCAATACTATTTAGAACAAAATGTTTACTAGAGGATAGGGAATAAGATATGCTAATTTGAAGCACATCTCTCTATATAATTTCAACTGTGACAAGAGCAAATGATTAAAATGTAGTACCAAGAAAGATATTTTTGAAGAAGTATTTTATCAATGGCTTTTTAAAGACGTATTGGTACTTGGAGATAATAAAAAGTAGTCTAACGGTAATGGCTTTTATTACTGTTCTTACATTTTCTACAGAAAATTTACTCCTCATTGTTTGCAGTTGAGGCAATTTGTACCCCTCACTCCATCTGTAATATGTGATTTTCAAAGATCAGTGAGTTTTTTTCAAGCTTGTGTGTTACCAGGAGAGTGTTCATTTCACCATACCACACTTCTTTTACTTACTGGTCTTAGCTATATATAAAACAATACATTTTAACATGTGCAATGCTGATGCTTCCAGGTGCTACAAAAGTAGTGATAGCCCGGATTTATCACTTTTCTCATTAAGATGATATATTGAGACATAGTAACACATAATTCACACCTGATTTTTGCTTTTGATCTTTAATAAATGTTTTGAGAATTTGCTTTGATTTTGAAAATGAAGTAAGATTTATTTCATCTGCCTCCCTAGACATGACAGAAAGGTAAATGCAACATAGGTTTTGCTTTTTCCTCCTATGAAAAATTTTCCACTTCTCAGGTTGACACTGATTCTGTGGTTAGAAAGTCAAGACAAATAATGAGCATATTCTGATATTATAGACTTAATGCTTTCTGCCTCCAATGTCATATTTATTTTAAAATTCAAGTCCTTAAGGGGCTATTCCAAACCCAAGATCAAGGTATCTACATTTTCTGTCTAAATGGTCTTTAGACATTTTTTCCAATAGCTACCGAAGTAATACCATGCATGTTGCTATTGTTGCTTAATACTACCTCTGGTCGTATCTTTTCTCTTTGGACTTCCTGGTATTTCAGCACTCTGTTACCCTGGCCATAGTAGCATAAAACAAAATTTCCTCTGTTTTTCTTTTGATGATTTTAATACTGAAACATTATAAAATGTTATTTTTCCTTATTATTTAAGGTTATGACCTTCACCTTCATTATGTATCAGTCAGTTCTATTTTTTAAAGAAGGTATCAGCAACCTTTGTTCTATGGGGTGAGATATTAAATATTTTAGTTTCACAGGGATATAATCTTTGTTGCAACTATTCAACTTTATATATTGTACTAAAGACAATATGTAAATAATTATGCATGGCTATTTTCTAATGTATTTTCAAATGCTGAAATTTGAATTTTATGTAATTTTACATTCTACAAAATATTCTCTGACTTTTTAAAATAATTTGAAAACAACAAATTATCTAAGTTCATAGCTGTACAAAAACATGAAGATTAGATTTGGCTGAAAGGCCATAGTTTGCCAATCCTTTGCCTAAAGAAAGAATATCTTTATAGCCCTCCCATCAGCTACCAAGCTGTTTTTACATTCCTAGTCAGGGGATAACAGAATGAAAAGAGACTTTCCTACATTTATTTTTCAGAAGGTCTGATAAACTTCTGGGAAGATAGGCCATGTTTAGAGAATGGGGAAAAAAGTTACATGAAAATCATCAAAGCTAAAAGGGGTGTTGGAATTTGCTGGTAAGTAAGCCGCAGGGGCATTAACTTATAGGCCTCCACAACGAGTCTATAAAAATAAGCCCTTTTAAATTAAGACTAGAGGGAACTGCTCAAATATTCATGTTGTAGAAGTATTGCATGTAAAGTAGTCATGTAATAAGCTGGCTACACACACACAACACACACACACACACACACACACACACACAGAAAGAGAGAGAGAGACTGCAGTATACAAAACACCTGAGCAGAGGTTTTATTACTGGGCTTGGGAGAAAAGAATGAGAAGAACTGATAGGGTTTGTCTATGCCCTCACCCAAATCTCATCTTGTATTGTAGTTCCCACAATCCCCACATGTCATGGGAGGGACCTGGTGGGAGGTACTTGAATCATAGAGATAGTTACACCCATGCTGCTGTTCTTGTGATAGTGAGCAAATTCTGACAAGATCTAATGATTCTATAAGGAGTTTTTCCCTCTGTTCTTGGCATTTCTTCCTGCCATCATGTAAAAAGGACATGTTTGCTTCCTGTTCTGCCATGATTGTAAGCTTCCTGAGGTCTCCACAGCCATGTGGAACTGTGAATCAATTAAACCTCTTTCCTTTATAAATTACCCGTCTTGGAAAGTTCTTTATAATAGCATGAGAAAGGACTACTACAAGGATATTGTGTCATTTAAAATCTGAAGAGGGTTTCTGTCTGTTGGGAGCATGAGCAGTGCCATCCTTAAGGGCATTTGTGCCCTGGTTGGGCGGCGGGGAGGGGAACAATCGCATCCTCCTTGTCAATCCAATATGTTTGAAATATTAAAATCAAGTAAAACATCAGTTGTCCATGAATGGAAAAAGTGTAAGAAAAATAGAAGTAAGAATGTCTATGTTATATTTATTCAAACATAAATTAAACACTGTCTATTCTAGGTTTTGCTTTCATAGCATTACTTGAGAATTGCCCAACTACATCTGGAAAGAAAAGGCAGTGTTTTATATATAGATCATGTGGGTGCTTTATTTGTAACGTGACACTTAATGAGTGATTTCATTTAGTAAGAAATTCAAGTCCAACTCTAAATTCAAAGTTCTTACTAAAAGTCTTTAACATTCTCCCTTGGTATTTAAAATATGTTAAAGCTGTTGATTGCCATTCTTGAAAACCAATTAAAAGCTCTTCTGTGACTCACATAGAGACCTCATACATACCTCGAAACTGTTCTGATTGAAGAATAATTTAATTAAGAAAATAGCAGTGGGTTTCTGAGCAGCTTAAAAAGTGAAATGCACTTGGTGGGAAGGGTCAGGGAGAGGAAATCATTGCTTCCAGGAGGAAAGGAGAGAAAGGAATTTATTTCAGCTTTTGCATTATATTATCTAGTTCATATCATGGCATGGTGTTGAGCAGTTCGGGAAGAAAGCACTAGCATTTTCCTTTAAGCTTCAAACTGAGTTTCAGTCATAAGCACAATACCTTAGAGTTACATTGGTCATTTTAACCCATTTTAGAATTTTCTAAAATATTTTCCTGAGAAGTACTGTGTAATTTATTCCTTTCCTGAAGATACAAATTACATGCATATCATCATACATAAAATTGTAATCTATCCAAAAGAAGGTTTTTTAAAACTAAATTCCTATTCTTTTTTAAAATATCAACTTGTGATACATTGTATCAAGCAAAATTACAAAGACCTACATGATAAAAGACATAACATGGCAATAGGATACAAAGTGTTAACAGGGCAGGGGATAGGGAGTGAAATCAAATGTGGGTTAAGAGATAGATTATGCAAGACTACTACAATAATTATTACTGTATTAATCTTCATGAAGAGCCAAATGGAAATTATTAAAGATTTTTAAATGAGGGTGGGAATGTCACTTACTAAGATTTGAAATTCAAGAAGGCTGCTATGGCTGCAGTAGAAAGAATACTTCAGTATCTAGGAAAGAGACGGGGGACTAGTTAATAATGAAATCTTGTGCATGAATGGGACAACTCAGAGTGAAGAAGAGGGGAACTACAAATGAGGGGCTAAAACTACACTTAAAATCTGCATGTAGCTTCCTTAAAATCCATTCCATATTGTCTCCTTAATTCAAGATTCTTCTATCCTGTATTCTTAGAATCACCAAATATATTATTGATTCTGTCCAAATGCAGTTGGGTGTTAGCAAGCTACGTAGAAATCACTAGGCCAGGCAATAAAATGATGAAACATATTTAAATAATTATCACAATAAGCATGGCTAATGTAGTTGTACTGGCTCTAGTTTGTAGGCAGAACCATGAATTTTAGGCTGGTGATGTAGACTTAACAAGTAATTTTTAATGTTATTAGAAATTGGTAGCAAAATTTCTCATAAGAATATCTTGTCTTCTTTAGCTAACTGTAAAGTAGTTTCGAGAATATCTAATCAATCCTTCCTTGTGTATTTTTAAATATTTTATGAGTCACACAACTGAATTACTTTTTAATAAAACATGTTTTCTTTGCAAACTAATTTTTTGTGAAAAAACTGAGCTATTTCCATGTATAAATATTCAACTACATCTAATATGTATTTGATCAAATATTGTTATATGGACTTTTCTATAATACAACTGCTGAATATCACCACCAAAAATTATAATATGGTATTCTTAGTATGAGAAGAAATAAATAACAATTTAATTAGTCATTATACAATTAAAATAATTTAAAATAAGAGTCAAAGTACCCTGGACCAATATTCCATGTCTTATACCAGCTATTCTAATAGTTTGCAGGGGTATTCAATCTTTTGGCTTCCTTGGGCCACACTGGAGAATAATTGTCTTGGGCCACACATAAAATACACTATGACTAACAATAGTTGATGAGCTAGAAAAAAAAATCACAGAAGACTCATAATGTTTTAAGAAACTAGAAATTTGTGTTGGGCCACATTTAAAGCCATTCTGGGCACAGGCTGTGGGTTGAACAAGCTTTGTTTAAAGTAAAGCATTTAAGAAAGAAAAAAAAGAAAATAACACATTTAGGAAACAAATATAATGTATATTTTCACTTACACAGTGTTTCACATGCAACATGATAGGTCCATTCACTTCAATTGGTAAACTGGGATAACTTACAGCCAATCTCTACAGCCCCATTCCCCCACACACAAAAATTGAAAGCTTTGAATAGTGGAATTACTTGTAGTAACTCTCATCATATGTTATCTGTGTTTATACAGTTTTATAAACAAGGATATGAAGTGAATAGCAAAGTTAAATATGTCCTAAGAGATTATACTGTTAGAGTAAATACACCCTAAAAGAGTAAACTATTTATTTTTTGTAAATGACTTTTAACAACTTTTAAAAGGTGAGATTTAATGAAAGAGAAAAAAAAAAAAAACAGAAAAAGAGAGATTCAGATATGTATATCTTAGCCACAAAATTGCCCTAAGATCTAAGAAACATTATTAGAAACATATGACTGCCTTTGAGTGTATAATGAAAAGAATAAAACAGAGAACAAATATGGCAAAATTTATGTTGCTCAGAAAATATGATAACCTACTTAGGCTGAAGTCAATTTTGAGTATGTTTATATACTTACTGACACTATGAAGTGTCTGTTTCAGAAATGTTGTTCATTTATGTTGCAGCAAATAAGAAATTTATCCTTTTTAATGGATCAATAATATTTTGATATATGTGTATTTTACATTTTGTTTATCAATACATCAGTTGATGGACATTTTGATTGTTTTCAATTTAAGCTATTAAAAATATTGCAATGAATGAACTAACATCAATGCACTAGTTATCTTTTTCTTTAGTTTTTAATAACTATTTTTATTTCCCTTTGATATATTTCTGTTTTCCATAGTGGCTATACCATTTTACATTCCCACTAGTATTAAATGAGGGTTTTTTTGTTTTTTTTTTTTGTAGTCTAGTTAACACTTGCTATTCTCAGTTTCTTTGAGTATCTATCCTTATGGGTGTTAAGCTGCATCTCATTGAGATTTCTGTTGTGTTTGTCTGAAGACTAATGATACAGGCATTTGTTCATATGCCTGTTAGAAATACCCGTGTCTTCTCCAGAGAATATCTATTCAAGTCATTTGCCCAGTTTTAAATTAGGTTGTTGGTCTTTCTCTTACTGAATTGTAAGAGTATTTTATTTTCTCAATACTCGATAATTATCAGATATATGACTTGCAAATATTTTCTCCCATTTCATTGTTTTTTTCACTTTCTTGATAAACTCCTTAAAAAGTTTTTAATTTTGGTGAAGTCCACTTAATCTCTTTTTAAAAGTTGTTTCTTGGGCTTTTGGTGTTACGCTTCAAAAAGTGTTGCCCACTTCAAGATCATGAAAATGTATACCGTTTTATGATAATAGTTTTATAATTTAGCCCCTATATTTAGGTCTTTTATTCATTTTTCAATTAATTCTTTGTATATGGGGTAGATAGAGTTCCAAATTCATAGTGTTGCATGTGGCATGCATTTGTGAATACACTGTTTTTCCCATTAATTGGCCCTATCCCCATGGTTGAAAGTCAACTGACTAAAAAGATGGGTTTATTTTAGGACTCTATTTCATCTATGTCTGTGCCCTTATGCAAGTAGAATACTTTTTAATTACTGCAAATTTGTGGTATGTTTGCAGTTGTGAAGCATGAATCTTGCAAAATTGTCTTGTTCTTCATAATGGTTTTGGCAGTTTGGGGACCCTTACAATTTCATAATCAACTAAAAAAAAAAAAACAGCTTTAAAATTTTTCAAAAAAAAAAAAAAAGGCAGTTAGGAATTTGATAGTGATTGCTTTGAATCTATAGCTAATTTGAGTAGTATTGTCATCTTAACAATATTAGGTCTTTCAATCCATGAGCATGGGATGTCTTTCAAGTTGTTTAGATGTTCTTTGATTTATTTTAACAGTGTTTGATAGCTTTTAGTGTATAAGTCTTAGAGTTCGTTGGCTAAATTTATCCAAAGAATTTTATTAAAACTGATGAGCTTAAAAATAAAATTGTTGAGTGTGTGTGTGTGTGTGTGTGTGTGTGTGTGTTCTTGTTAAAGGGCATCCATTTTGTTTGTACAACAATAATTATAACCTCTTGTGAAATTTAAGTTATATAAAGTTTAATGCATGACAAAATGATGCAAAAGTAATGGTATACAAAATCTAAACATTGCAATATTTGAGCAAAGTAGAAAAAAGTAAACTAAATTATTTGTGTCAGACAATACTAAATCAGCAATGTATATGCTAATCTCTAGAGTAACTATTCAAGAAATAATGAAACAATCTTTAAGAAATAGAGGAAAGGGCCGGACGCGGTGGCTCACGCCTATAATCCCAGCACTTTGGGAGGCCGAGGCGGGTGGATCATGAGGTCAAGAGATCGAGACCATCCTGGTCAACATGGTGAAACTCCGTCTCTACTAAAAATACAAAAAATTAGCTGGGCATGGTGGCGCGTGCCTGTAATCCCAGCTACTCAGGAGGCTGAGGCAGGAGAACTGCCTGAACCCAGGAGGTGGAGGTTGTGGTGAGCCGAGATCGCGCCATTGCACTCCAGCCTGGGTAACAAGAGCGAAACTCTGTCTCAAAAAAAAAAAAAAAAAAAAAAAAAAGAAATAGAGGAAAGTAAGGGAATAACAAAAATGTTTAAAGGAAGGCATGAAATCAAAATCATAGAAATGTAAAATATGTATCTATACAAAATGAATAATAACACGGTGTATGTCAACCTAACTGCATCACTAACTGAAGTAATTAAATTACTTCATATATGTGAATGTGAAAGTGGACCATGTCTTTGTATATATATAGATATAGGTATATATTAATATATCATCCCTGTGTTAAATACTACATGTGTTCTCAATGTTGAGTTTCTGATGAATGCTCACATACTGTGAGTTAGGGATATTACCAACATGTTAAATATGAAAAAGAAAAGAAAAATGCAAAAAGATCAAAGTGTATGCCTTTGATATTTTGTTATGGTAGCCCAGATTCCACTATAGGAATCTGGGCTACCATAACAAAATACCATAGACTGGATATTGCTAGACTCTGCATTGACTAAGGAAAAAGTATTTTTGAAATCTATGGACTACTGTTTATTTCATAGTGTCCTTTAATTTAGAATTTAATATAATCCAAAAGTTCAGGTTTAACAAACACTAAAACATTATTTACGATGTATATAATGTGTTATAGTATATACTACATATATAAAATTTGTTATATGCTATATATAATATGTACACAGAAACATTTATTTTAAAATTTACAATAATATTTTGGAGAATATTTTCATATACATTTTAAAAAATTGTCCAAAGCACAGCATCAAAAAATCATGAAGATTTTGATTTATAGTAACTTACAGATGATTACTTAAAAAGAACTTCATAATTAACCCATTCAAGGATAAAAGTGTCTGTATAAATTTTGAAAATATAGACTATTGACCTTCTTGACATAGGCAGAAATAAGAATGAATACAAAAATATAATATCTGAACCTTGTAACCTCAGGCCTTGCTTGGGTTTCTATAAAAAGCAGAGATGAAGTCAAGAGATCTCATGCATGTAACTCATTTGGTGAAGTAATTCCAGCAACGCTGAGCAGTGTTTCCCCACTGGTCCAGTACCTCCTTTCCAAACATCATGGCTTTGTAAATGTTGGAAGCTTTCAGCAGACTTCTAGCCTACCCAAAGTGAAGCATCAGAAATAACCTGCAGCAGATAAAGGAGCTTCAGCCAAACCAAGATGCTCAGGTCACACCTGGGTGAAACTAACTATACAAAAGTGAACAAAGCAAAAGACAAGTTGTGAAACTGGCAGAGAAGGAGCAAGAACTATGTGACGCATCCCATAAATATGTAAATTACCACTTACTCTTTCAAGTAAAATTTATTTAAAAAAATATTCTTTACCCTAAATGAATAATCATATATTGTTGAAAGTAAACCCTGAGAATAAGATTAAATTTCTTCTATAAATACTTCCAAGTTGTTAGAAGAAATCTTGTGTATATTTACAATATTTGCATTCACTTTTTGTAAGAATTTAATTATGGAGTTTCTCTTTTAATTTCTCTTAAAGAACAAAGTATAACTGAGTATTGAACATGTAAATATTTTTATAATATTGTGTATTTGAGAAATGAATACAAGGTATAGATGTGAAAAATATCACCAACTACTGTGTGTCCTTCAGAGTTACTTATTTAAACTGTTTCCTTTTCTGTATGCCTGGGTTATTCCATTCAAATAACATATACTGTAATGGTTTAGAGAGTGACTCTGGTGTTGAACTTGTTTAAAAGCTCATTGGTAGAATTAAGCTTTCCATCAATTGCATGATCCTGGGTATGTCACTTAGGCTCTGTGACTCAGCTTAGTCATTTAAAAATAGGGAAATGATGTCTGTTTAATACTTGCAATGTACTTAGAGCACTCATTTAACTGGTTTTGAGAATGTATTTACTCAAAGGAATTAACTGATTTGCCCTAGGTCACATCACTTTTGACTAATTCAAGGAACTAGAGCCCTGATTGTTAAACTTTCATTCCATCCCATGCCATTCCCCACAGCGCCTAACACAGTGTTTTCATGATGTCTTTTTGTCTCTAAAATATATGATGAGCTCCTCAGTAATCACTAATCAGGAAGTTTAGCTAATCACTACAGAGTGATTGGTTTTGCTTTTGAGGTGTTTGAACAATATCTGGATAAACCAATGTCTTTTTCTTTTTAGCATTTATTTGGAAAGTATCTGAAACTGCCTGCTCTTAAGGATTTATCCTGATGCCTTTAGAAAAATTGGTATATTTTAGAAGCTCAAGCCTTATCCAGTTTGGGAAATAGAGAAGACTGACAAACTGATTCTTCCAATAGATTCTCCAATACCTTTCAGTGATATGCAGCAGAAATTGGGTTTATGATGCACAGTAAGACCAGAAATCAACAATAGTAAGCCAAATAGAAAAGTCAAAGAGAATGTCCCTGGGGACATCGCTGTGGAAACCAAAGAAGCTCAAGTTAGCAATACAGGAGAAAGAGAAAGCACTGGACAAAAACAGAGTCCCATACAAATTAAACCCAAATGCCATGATTGCAGCTGAAGCAGTATTTATAATCCCTTACAATGCATGCCTTTATTTCAAATTTATTTTCCCATGATGGTGCTAGGCTTGTAAACAGCCATGGCCAGCAAGATCAGGCATTTCAACTCAAAATCACTATTTCATCATTACAAAACTTATTTCAAGCTACATTAGGCTTCTCCAGCTGGGCTAAATACGATTGTAATATAATGTTTGTTTCTAAAATATAAGGGAGGAACTTTCATTCAGTTGCCAGTGAGCTGAGACTGCTGTATCTTAAAATTTCCAGTGAACTTTAGAGTTATTAATTAGGTTCTGGTCTTCAGAGTTATAAATTAGACCCTGGTTTTCTCTCTGCCTTAAGAAAATTCAGGGGGAAAGACTCAAATAATTTCAAGTAGTTTAATACTGTTCTATATTTCCTTGTGATAGTATAATTTTAGGCAACCTGAGACCATCAATTGTAATTTCTTGATTTCAGCTTCAGAAAGCCTAAGATAGTCAGGACCTCAGGTTCTTGCTAAGTGATATTCTCTGGCTGTGTGTTTTCACTCAGCCAAAATTCTCACCTTGACTGGCAATAATTTTCATATGTCAAGGGAAGTACCAGGTAGAAGTAATTGAATCATAGGGGCGGTTTCCCCCATGTGATTCTCTAATAGTGAGTTCTCAGGAATTCTGATGGTTTTATAAGCATCTGATATTTCCCCTGCTAGCACTCCTTCTCTCTCCTGCTACTGCATGAAGAAGGATGTGTTTGCTTCCCCGTCTGCCATGCCCATAGGTTTCCTGAGGCTTCCCTAGCTACATGGAACTGTGAGTCAATTAAACCTCTTTTCTTTATAAATTACCCAGGATCAGGCAGTTCTTTATAGCAGCACAAGAATGGACTAATACACTAAGCATGTCACAAAGAATATTGCATGTCAGAGAAACATGATGATATGTCTTGGTTCTGTGTCCCCATCCAAACCTCATTTTTTGAATTATCATCTTAGTGCTGGAGGAGGGACATGGTGGGGGGTGATTGAATCATGGGGGTGTATTTTCCCCTTGCTGTTTTCATGATCGTGAGTGATTTCTCAGGAGATTTGATGGTTTAAAAGTTTGTGGCACTTTACTCTTGCTCTCTCTCTCCTACTCCATCATGGTAAGACATACTTGCTTCTCCTTCACCTTCCATCATGATTATAAGTTTCCTGAGGCCTCCCAGCCATGCTTCTTGTACAGTTTGCAGAACTGTGAATCAACTTAGCCACACTTCTTTATAAATCACTGAGTCTCAGCTAGTTCTTTATGGCAGTATGAGAAAAGACTAATACAGAAAATTGGCAGCACAGAAGTGGGACATTGTTATGAAAATGCCTTAAAGCTACTTTAAAACTAGGTAATGGGCAGAAGTTGAAACACCTTGGAGGGACCAGAAGAAGACAGGAAGATGTGGGAAAGTTTGGAATTGCTTAGGGAGTTGTGGAATGGTTCTGATGAAAATGCTACTTATATGGACAGTGAAGTCCAGGCTGAGGTGGCCTCAGATGCATATGAGAAACTTGTTGGGAACTGGAGTAAAGGTCATTCTTGCTATCCTTTAGCAAAGAGACTGGAAGCATATGCCTTAGCTCTAGAGATCTGTGGAACTTTGAACTTGAGAAAAAGATGATTTACAGTATCTGGCAGAAAAAAATTTGTAAGCACAAAGCATTTAAGATGTTGCCTGGTTGCTACTAAAAGCCTATGCTCATTTGCATAAAGAAAAAATGACCTGAAACTAGAATTTATAAGTAAAAGTGAAACAAAACATAAAAGTTTGATAAAATTTGCAGTCTGACCATGAGGCAGGAAAGAAAAAAAAAATCTGGGGAAGAATTCAATGCTGCAGAAATTCACATAAATAAAGAAGAGTCAAATATTAATAGTCGGGAAAGTAGAAAATAACTGCACCTAGGGCATTTCAGAGACCTTTGTTGTGGCAGACACTTCCATCACAGGCCTGGAGAGCTAGGAGAGAAAAATGGTTTTGTGGGCCAAGTCTAGGGCTCCGCTGCTCTGTGCAGCCTTGGGACATGGTACCCTGCATCCCAGCCACCCTAGCTCAAGCCGTGGGTAAGCGGCCAAGTTCCAGCTTGGGCCATTGCTTCAGAGGGTACAAGCCCCAAACCTTGGTGGCTTCCACATGGTATTGGGCCTGAAGGTGCACAGAAGGCAAAAATTTAGGTCTAGAGTCTCCACCTAGAATTCAGAGGATGTAGGAAATCCCCGGATGTCTAGCAGAACTCTGCTGCTGGAGTGGAGCCCTCATTGAGAATGTCTGCTAGGGCAATGCAGAGTAGAAATGTGGGGTTGGACCCCCACAGAGTCCCCACTGGGGCACTGCCTAGTGGACCATTGAGATAGGGGCTACCATCCTACATATCCTAGAATAGTAAATCCACCAATAGTTTGCAACATGCACCTGGAAAAGTCACAGGCACTCAATGCCAGCCCATGAATGTAGCCATGGGGGCTATAACCTGCAGAGCCACAGAGGCAGACTGCCAAAGGTCTTAGGTGTGTACCTCTTGCATTAGTGTGCCCTGGATGTAAAACATGAAGTCAAAGGAGATCATTTTGGAGCTTTAAAATTTAATGACGGCCTTGCTGGATTTCAGACTTACATGGGGCCTACAGCCACTTTTTTTAGCCAATTTCTTCCCTTTGGAATAGAAGCATTTACCCAATGCCTGTACCAGCATTGTACTTGGAAGTAGCTAACTTGTTTTTGATTTTGAAGGCTCATAGGCAGAAGCAACTTGTCTTGTCTCAGATGAGACTTTAGACTTGGACTTTTGAGTTAATGCTGGAATGAGCTAAGAGTTTGGGGGATTGTTGGAAAGACATAATTGTGTTTTGAAGTTTGAAAAGAATGTGAGATTTGGAAGGGGTCATTGTCAAAGTGATAACATTTGGCTCTGTGGCCCCACCCAAATCTCATTTTGAATTATGATCATCAGTGTTGGAGTAGAGGCATAGTGGGAGATCACTGGATCATGAGGGAAGATTTTCCCCTTGCTGCTCTTATTGTAGTGAGTGAGTTCTCATATCTGCTACTTTCCCCTTTGCTCTCTGTCTCCTACTCCGTCATGGTAAGATGTGCTTGCTTTCACTTCACCTTCAAATGTAATCCTAAATTTCCTGAGCTCTCCCAGGCATGCTTCCTGTACAGTCTGCAGAAGTGTGAGCCAATTAAGCCTCTTTTCTTCAAAATTACCTAATCTCAGGTAGTTTTTTATAGCAGTGTGAGAATGAACTAATGCAAATGCACAGCAAATGTTTCTGCTCTTCTAGGTCTGAAGAAAAAGGGATGTCCTGTAATCTAAATAAATCTGAAGAGGACTTTGCTTTCCATGTTACTCTGGAATCTCTGTGGATCACTGATAATTTACCTCACAATACTCCAAACTGTTACATACTCAGTCATGCCTTTAACTTGGAGTTATTTCTAAGCTAATGACTCATGCAGTTTAAGAAATGATTATAGATAATGTTGTTGTTTTGGAAAAGCCCTTTCTTTTCTTTTTGTGCTGTCTACACTAAACATCTATTGAAACCAGAGACATATAAAAGACTAGTACTTAGTGGCAATCTGTTTCAATCTTCTTATGACTTAGATGTAAAATGAATTTAACATAAGTGTTCAAGATTTTGGAGCTATTTTTCAGGATCTTACTGAGATGGCATTGGGCTTCTGAATTCTCTCTCTCTCTTTTTAATATATTTTATTGCACTTTAGGTTCTGGGGTACATGTGCAGAACATGCAGTTTTGTTGCATAGGTACATGGCAATGTGATTTGCTGCCTCCATCCCCATCACCTATATCTGGCATTTCTCCCCATGTTATCCCTCCCCAACTCCCTACCCGCTGCTGTCCCTCCCCTAGTCCCCCCCAACAGACCCCAGTGTGTGACGGTCCCCTTCCTGTGTCTATGTGTTCTCATTGTTCAACACCTGCCTGTAAGTGAGAACATGTGGTGTTTGATTTTCTGTTCTTGTGTCAGTTTGCTGAGAATGATGGTTTCCAGATTCATCCATGTCCCTGCAAAGGACACAAACTCATCATTTTTTATGGCTGCTTAGTATTCCATGGTGCATACGTGCCACATTTTCCTTGTCCAGTCTATCATCGACAGGCATTTGGGTTGATTCCAGGTCTTTGCTATTGTAAACAGTGCTGCAGTGAATTCTCTCTGTTGAAAGCTATTATTTGCTTCAGAAATAAAAAAAGAGAAACACTAAGTGAAAATATAAGAAATACCATGGCTCCAATGCTGGCGGAGATTTATGTTTTAGTTCTGTTTAATGAGCATTTTTCATAAATGCACACGTGTGGGGGGAACTCCAGATATGAGAAACTAAAGATATATTATTTATAGAGAGATAAACTCTATATGAATGCATACATGCAAAACAGAGAACTTTGTATGTCTTATTAAATTGCAACATACTCCACTTGGTTTTATATTGTTCTTTTATACATCTCTCAATCAAAAAGTAAACTGAGGAAACAATGATTTTTGAGAAAATAATTCTACATTCACAAATTGCCATTTTATAATCTACCAGGGATTTAAAAAGCTATTTATTTCTTAATCTATTGAAGGGCATATAGTTGCTTCCAGTTTGGTACAACTATGAATAAAGCTAATAAAACATTCATGTGTAGGTTTTTGCATGAACAGAAGTTTTCAAATAAATTGAGTAATACCTGCAGTATGACTGCTGGATTATATGGTAGGACTGGGTGTAGCTTTGTAAGAAACTGCCAAATGTTCTTCTAAAAATGGCTGTAACATTTTGCATTCCCTTCATAGATAGTCATGTCATCTGTGAACAAAGATTGTTTTATTTCTTCCATCTCAGTATGCATACCTTTTATTTGTTTCTTTGATTTTACTGCCTAATCAAGGACAGGGGTCCCCAAGATGGTAATGATCTATGGCCTGTTATAAACCTGCCCACACATCAAGAGGTGTGGAGGTGAGTGGTGGGAGAGCAAGCATTACTGCCTGAGTTCTGCCTCCTGTCAGATCAGTGGTGGCAGTAAATTCTCATAGAAGCACAAACTATTTTGAACAGCACATGTGAGGTATATTAGTCTGTTCTCACACTGCTATAAATTGCTACCTGAGACTGCAGAGTTTATAAACAAAAAAGCTTTAAATTATTCACAGTTCTGCCTGGCTGGGGCAACCTCGGGAAACTTACAATCATTGCAGAACACAAAGGGAAAACAAGGCACATCTTACAAGGCAGCAGGAGAGAGAGAGAATGCAGGGGAAACTGCCACTTTTAAAACCATCAGGTCTCATCCCTCACTATTAGGAGAACAGAATGAGGAAATCTACCCCCATGATTCACTCACTTCCTACCAGGTCCCTCCATCAACATGTGAGGATTATAATTTAGATAAAATTTTGGTGGGTACACAGAGCCAAACCATATCATGAGGGTTCTAGATTTTGCACTCCTTATGAGAATCTAATATGTGATGATCTGAGATGAAACAGTTTTATCCCCAAACCATTTCTCCCAGCTTTGTCTGTGGAAAAACTGTCCTCCACAAAACCAATCATTGGTCCCAAAAGGTTAGGGACTGGTGATGTAGGACTTCAAGTATGATATTGAACAGGAGAAAAGCATTCAATGTTGCAAAATCAAGTATGATGTTAGCTGTTGGCTTTTATTTTAATGTTCTTTATCAAGTAGAAAAAGCTTGTCTCTATCTCTAGTTTGCTGAGAGTTTTAAGTAACTATGGATGATATTTTTAAGTGCTTTTTTGCATGAATTTATGTAATCATGTGATTTTTCCTCTTCATCCCTTTGAAAGGGATATTCACTACCCTGAGAACAGTATAGGGGAAAACATCCCCATGATTTAATTATATCCACCTGGCCCTGTCCTTGATATGTGGGGATTATTACAATTTAAAATGAGATTGGTGGGGGGTAGGGGGAGGACACAGAGCCAAACCATATCTTTCTACCCCTGGACCCTACTGAATCTCATGTCCTCACATTTTAAAACCATGGCAGAGACCTTTGCAGCAGCCCTTCCCAGCACAGGCTTGGAAGCCTAGGAGGAAGCCCATAAATTGTTACTAGTTTACTTCAACCAAAAAGTTATCTTTTTGATGAATTAAGAGTATGATAGCTTAAAGATCTTATTGAGTGTACATTTATTTTTTTTTTTCTCGGAACATTCTTTTGTTGTTATTTGTATAATTTAATGGAGTAAAAGTACAATTTGTTACATGCACAGATTGGGTAGTGGTTAGGTCAGGGCTTTTAGGGATCTATCATTTGAATAATGTATATTGTATCCAGTACTTTCTGGTCATCCACTTCCCTCTCACTCCCTCATCCTTCTAAGTTTCCATTGTCTATTATTTCACTCTCTATGCCATTGTGTACACAATTTTTACTACCTACTTATGAGGGAGAACATGTGATATTTGACTTTCTCTGCCTGGTTTGCTTCACTTAAGATGATGACCTCTAGTTCCATTCATGTTGCTGCAAAAGACATAATTTCATTCTTTTTTATGGCTAAATAGTAGTCTGTTATGTGTATATAACACATTTTATTTATGTGATCATCCAGTGGTAATAGACACTTAGGTTGATTCCATATCTTTGTTATTGTAAATAGTGCTGCCATAAACATGAGTGTAAGTATCTTTTTAACATATTGATTTATTTTCCTTTGAGTAGATACTCTGTAGTGACATTGGTGGATTGAATTGTAGTCCTCTTTTTAGTTTTCTAAAAAACTTTCATATGGTTTTTCATAGAGGTTATACTAATTTATATTTAAGTATAAATATAAATTATATATTGATATGTATTACCACCAACAGTGTATAAGAGTTTTCTTGTCTCCCCATCCTTGAACAACACTGGTTATTTTTTGGTCTTTTTCATAATTATCTTTTTGAGTTGGGTAAATAATATCTCATTGTGGTTTTAATTTGAATTTCTTCAATGATTAATGATGTTGAACATTTTTTTTATATGCCAGTCAGCCATTTGCATGTCTTCTTTTGAAAATATACCTATTTTTTCTTGCATGATTTCTGAAGAGGGGTCTCCTGTAATGCCTCTCTCTACCTGCATTACTGTACTCGGGTCTCTCAAGATTTTCTATTTGTCTCTTTTTCTCTTACTGGTTTTCTGCAGATTCGTATGAATCCTCACAATAAAAGGCTAACTTACCTAAGTTCCTATTAAAGATATGTATATGATATGAGTATGACATGCCTGGCCGAGGTATGTGTGTTTGTAGGGCAGAGTTAGGGAGAGTTGTTAATGGTGTTAACAGTAGTCTGAGCTTACTGAATCTGTGGTTTGTTAACTGTCATTAAATTTGGAAAATTTTATCTCTTCTTACTTTTAATATATATTTTTTTCCTGCTCTCTTCTCTCATTCTTCTTCTTCTGGAATTCAGCTTACATGTCATACTTTTTAACTTGACATAATTCTTAGCTGTTTTATTCTTTATTTTCTTTTATTGTTTGCTTTTGATTTCAGTTTGGGAAATTTCTTTTGACTTATGTTCAAGCTCCCCGATTGTTCCCTAGGCAGTGTCTAGTCTGTTGAACTTGTTTAAGTCATTCTTCATTTAGGTTAAAGTGTTCTGGATTTCTAACATTTCCTTTTTATCCTTTCTTAGAATTTTACCTTTTGTTTATATTGTTTGTTATTTTTTTATGCTGTCTACTTTATTCCCATTATAGCATTTAGCATATTAAATTATACTTGTTTGATAAATATACATAACTATTAAACCTGACTGGTTCTGATACTTGTTTTTTTCTCTTCAGTGTGTTTTCTTGCTTTGGTTTGCATCACAACTTTTTGTTGACCATCAGACACAGATCTATAATAGGAACTTAGGTAAATAGGCCTTGTATTGAGAGGATTTATAACAATGTGGCTAGAAGTTGAATTGTTCTAATGTTTGCTATAGCTGTCAGGGCCATAGTCTTCAAATTATTCTTGTGCTCTCTTCTTTGTTTTCCCTCTTCTCTTTGGATTTTTTTAGTTCTCTCATTCAGAATACATCTTTTTCTTGAAACTCTTTTGCTATAGCCCACAGATATTACATTGGAGCCAAGTTGTGGAGGTAAAGTATGGGTGAGGCAAGATAATTCTATAATCTCCTGATCAGGTCTCACTGTTTTAGTGGCCCTCAGTGTTACATATGTGACATTCAAACGTATTTCTTCATTGGCATCATAACTCTCTTTTGCCTTCTACAACCTCATAGTTACCCACTCTCTTATACTGTCTTTAGTTTCTTTATCTGACTATGGAATTATTGACCTTTCTTTCAATGGTTTTTTAAAATATGAAAATAATTTTATTAATCCTTGTTTTAAACTTTATGACTAGGTTTCTTCAGCTTAATTAGCAGCAAAGAATGAATACTGTAGAAGAAAAATTGAAAAGAGCTGCAGTGCCCATTTTCGCCTGAAGTCCTCACACTTGAATATTCTTCCCCGTCTAATGTGAGACAGAAAAGTGAATGAGAGCTGGGATAAAACTATGGAAAAGTTTTTCTCTTGGTGCATAAGCTTTGTTTCTGGAGAAAACTCTGAACTTATTTTAGTTATAAATTGTGTCTACTCCTATAAGATTCGTATTGGGATTTTTCTTGAACCTTCACTCCAAGAACCTAGTGGGTGCCTGGATATAAAACCCATGGAAGTGTGGGTAACTTCCTAATCTATAGTCCCCAGGAGTTTCTTAATCTCACACTAGTCCACACACAGCCTCCAGAAATATTTCAGAATTGCCATTAAGTGTTCCTACCAACCTATGCTGTGTAAGACTGATTATACCTTTCTGGATTAGTCTGTGTCTCTAGATGTCAGGGCGGTAGTTCTTCTCGCAGCCTTAAATATGTAATAGATCCATAAAAGCTTGTTGTGGTTTGTGACCAGCTTGTTCTTGTTCCAAAGAGAGTAAAAATTACTTCTAAGGTCTTTACAGTTTGGAACTGAAATCAGTCACCTTTATTTTTAAACATAGCACTATACTTTGGAAATGCTTCTACATTGACTGCAATGAACTATGACATATTATAGATGTAACAAGTATGTTTTTCCCATTTCGTTTAGATGGATTTTAAGATGTTTCTAGTTTTGTTTTATTGTGAGTTATATTTTTTCTTTCAAAATAAAATGCTGCAAAAGCTATGAAACTATGAGATATGCTTTAATTAAAACTGCTTAAGATGATTCTTATAAAATTTTTCCAGCATGATTTTTGTTTACCCTCTTTTTAGAACTCTGATTATACTTGGATCTTTTTCTCATTCTGGATTTCTTTTTCATTTTAGGTTTTGTTATTTTCCATTCTTAAATTCCCCATTTAATTTTTATAGTTTATAGAGCCATTACATACATCTATTTTGTATGCTCTTGAACATATTTATGCTAGCTGATAAAGTCCTTGTCTGCTAATTATAACATCTGGGGCATATTGCATTCAATTTCCATTGAATACTTCCTTATCCCCTTGATTATAAATGTGAGCATAATGTTTATTTTGTTTTTTCTTAAATGCTCGGTATAGTAGATGGCCTGCTATAAGGGACCTAAAATATGTTAGCTTCTTTTAAGCAGTATTGAATTTTGTTCAGGCAGACAAATTACTATATGCAAATTATCTTGGTCTTGTCAAAATTGGCTTCACAGTGTGTTGAATAAACTTTATTCCGGTATTGTACCTACTCTAGCATGTGATCTTTACCTTGCAGCTGTGTCCTTTTGGCATTGTCAATTGTTCATGAATCATAGAAATATATATCTTTTGGGGGTACATAAAGTTTCCCAGCACTAGTGATCTCTGATATTATTCTTGTGTTCTTAGTATCATGTTACCTAGTCTTTAGTTTGCCTTGCAGATTGTCCATCTACTAATTTGTGGTTAAGCTTTTTGATAACTTCCTGTAGGTTAACCATATCCAAAGCCGTGGGACTCTTTTCCCTTATTGTTCATTTCTCTCTGGTCTACCACCTCACCAGCCTAACCACTGCATAAGCTCAAACTCCTATCTAGCTCTCTTTAGTTCAGCAAGACCATTGTTCTCTCCTTGGACTCCACTTTTTTATGTCATTATTTAAAAAGTGCCACCAGGCTAAAACCTAGGGTAAGTGAATTTCCTTTTGCACATATATCACATGACTGTATAATGGTCCCATTTCTGAAAACAGTTTCCTAATGCATGTTGACAGTTTTATAGTTGTTTACAGTAAGACGAGTACAATTTCTATTACTTCTTCACAGCAGGAAGCAGAAGTTCTTTGCCACCTGCTTATCTTGTAACTTTTGCCATAAGATGTATTTATTCTTATGCAGCTCATTTTAATTTTTCTTCAAAACTTTACATTTTGTGTTATTTTTAAAGAAGAGTTTTATGCTCCAAAATAAGAACAGATTAAGGCCTTATTTCATTTTTTAGTTCATAGTTTTCCTTTTTTTCAGTAAAGTTAAATATGTTACTAATAACGTACATAACAGTTTTCTATTATTAGAGTATCTTTGGACATGAGAGAATATTATCTGAAAATTGAACATTGAAATTTTCCAATTACACTTGCAAAAATAAACATTATGTCAATTGTGACAAAATAGGCCAGCAAAACAGTCTTCTGCTGTTACTTCACTCTTCAATATGCCTCCTGCTTAAAATGCAATAAATTTTCCAAAAGAAATCAGACTGTTTTTCTCATCAAATTGTTTGTTACTATGTCTATTCAGTCTAGAATATCATCCTCAGCTATCCCTGTAGTATTTCCATAGTACTGGTCTTTTCTTTCAAATAACAACCTCAGAATTAGGTGTTTCTCCAATCTCCACTCTCCAAATGTTTGTTACCTGGACCCCCCCTCCAAAAAAACCCACCCTTTATTTGCATATTCAAAATTCTCAGTTACTGAAAATGCCTTGAGTGCAGGAAGGCACTAAGTCTTATTTACCATTAACAGCTGACACCTATGCCAATATGATGTTTGGCATTTATAGCTGGTATTTGATAGATAATTTTGACTACTAGCAAATTTTTGAAAATGGAAACTTCTGGCATTATTGTGAAAATAAAAATGAGCTTGTTTCTACTATATATGCTATGATAGTTTTCTCTCTTATATTAATATTATTATTGCTAAGATTATCTCTGATTACTGGGCATATCCTTAATGCCAGACCCTCTGCAAATTAAAGATTTTTAAAATAATGCTTGCAACATTACTAATATATATAGTAATTATTACTCTCTGCTTGTTTTACAGATTTAAAAACATTAAAGCATGGAGAGATTTAATAATTTTTCAAGAACATTCAAGTAGTAAATGGTAGAGTCAGTAATTAAAGGTACGTCTGACTGAAATTCTGTGCCCTCGTCTGCTATAGTATACTATCTTCAGCATTTGTTTCTACTTTAAAGAGATAATAAATCCTAAGCAAATTTTCTACTTGATTTAGCATTTGTAGTCTTTGAAGGTGTGTGAAAAAGTGTGGTGTCTTCCCATTTTCACTGAGCACTTCTCTCCATTGACTTTTCCCACTCAAAGACATTCCTAAAGGAGGAGGTCTAATAATTGAACCAAGACATTAATATAGTCAGAATCAGGGGAAAAAGCTGTATAGTGTCCCTGAGAGTACAAACTGAAATAAACACTTAATTTTAGATTTGATATATTCAAAAGTATAGTTGACAAAAGACAAACAAAAACAAAAGTATCGTTGAACTTTATTGGTAAGTGACTATAGAATACTTCCTTACAGTCTGATAAAATACCATTCTTCTCAAAATTTCTCTTGGAACAGATAAAATTAAGTATTAGTTTATTGTAATGCATGCATATTTCAGGGCAGTGTAAGTAAACTGTATTTTTTTTTCTGTAAAAAAAAATAAAAGCACTTGACTACAGAACAGTGATTTTTTTTTTTACCCTGTCTACAGGGTTTACAATTTAGTTTGCATATGTACTTTAGGGAATTCTGAGATATTAGAACATATTTGAATATATAATACTACATCTTCAAAACTAGGTATCTCATTTAATAGGTGTAAAAACTGAACTCTGTATGAGCTATTCCAGTCTGTGTCCACTGTTATCATTTTACTCAATTAACTTCTAACTTTACCAGATTAGGATTCCCTTTCTCAAAAAAAGCTTTCTCAACTCTTCAAGACCAGGTTAAGTCTTTTTTCCCTGTGTCTTTTCATTGCTTCCATTTGTTCCACAGCACCTTTTTTTTTTTTTTAAAAAAAAAAAGCCTGTTTAGAAATGTCTGGACCTAGAATATAACTCTTTATATATAAAATATATTCCCTTGTAAACATATACTAATTTTATTATATCCTCCTCAAAAGTCAAGGGAAGCCTGTGCACTGTTTCAGTTACAATTTGACCAATAGATACCTACCGCTTCATTAATTTACATCAAGGCTGTTAAAGATCTTCATAGTATTTGAGCTACAAAAACAACATATCTCTTTCAAGCCTACATTTTTAGTTGGCACATTCTAATACCTTATTTTTAATTCTAATGGGCACATAGTAGTATCTCGTTTTGTTTTAATTTTCATTTTCATGATAATGGTGCACATTTTTTATTTTGATATTTATAAAAGTATTTGAAATTTTTTCACAGCTACTTCTACACATAACTGAAATATTTTTTTTTTTTTTGAGACAGAGTTTCGCTCTTGTTACCCAGGCTGGAGTGCAATGGCACGATTTCGGCTCACCGCAACCTCCGCCTCCTGGGTTCAGGCAATTCTCCTGCCTCAGCCTCCTGAGTAGCTGGGATTACAGGCACGCGCCACCAGGCCCAGCTGATTTTTTGTAGTTTTAGTAGAGACGGGGTTTCACCGTGTTGACCAGGATGGTCTCGATCTCTTGACCTCGTGATCCACCCGCCTCGGCCTCCCAAAGTGCTGGGATTACAGGCGTGAGCCACCACGCCCGGCTGAAATATTTTTAAAATAACTTATAATACATTTAGGTTTTACTCAGACATATGTGTACTATAAACATATATCATAAAACTATTACTGAAATATATTGTAAAGCCTATCATGTCAGATAAATTACAACCATCTACCAACAGCAGGAATGAGAGACTATAGGTATCTGTCAGTGAGATTCTTTAATGCTGCATTGATTCTATTTAATTAAAATTTTGAAACAGTTGCTACATGCAGATCATTAAGCTATGCACTCTATATAGTGAAAATATCTTAGTAAACACATAATTTATAAAATGCCATTTGTCTTTAAATCTTAAGAGGCAGGAATCCAACCACAGCAACTGCATGAGTTTCAAGCTGAAACTCAGAAGTTCTACATTTCCAATCTTGTTATTAAATTTTGTGAAGGTATGTTGCTAATTCTAAAAGGAGCTTGAAAATATCAAAAATGTTTAACCTTTCCTTTGTTGTCATATTGCTAATGAGTACTGTGTCATCTTCAGAATGATCCACTTAGAGATAGTACAGAAACTCAAAGCTCTCTCTAAATGTCTGGCAATGTATGGTTCATTGACTGAACATTTTACTTTATAACTCAATTTATGAGCATAAACAATGAACATATGCAAGAATATCTTAAAGACTAAGTAGCTAATTAATTAAACTCAATTAGTCCATTAATAGGTGGTTAAATGAGAAGATGAGAAGATTAAGGAGAGATATTTTGTTAGAGAAAAATAGAACCTTCATATAGTAATGAATACATAGTCTGACTTTAATTTTATTTTGGCTCCAACTCTGAGCATTTGAATTGAATGAAGTAAGGCTGTTTTAACAAAGCTAAATTTGACATAGCTGTCAAATACAAGAAGAGTTCCTCTTCAAAGGGTTTAGTTGGCTCTCTTGTTCTTTGTTCTCCACTTTCAAGGCCAGACTTCCTTATCCTTTGTGCTTCCCTGTCCTGGTTTCAGTAAACAACTTTCCTGCTGTTCCTAATCTACAGAGCTACGTTTGCTACTCACTCTGTAAATTACCCCTCCCATCCCAACAGCTTTCCCTGTGGAAACTGTCTTTCCCTCCTCATTACACACACCCCTGTGCTCTTCAAGTTAGCCAATCAGGTTCAGCTTAGAATGTGTGGTACAACTCCAGCCAATGGAGGCAGGACATAGCAGCAGGGACAAACTGCATTAGAAATAAAAGCATCTTCCCTTCTTTGTCTGATGTGCTGTCATGAAGACCAGACCCGCAAGAAGCACCCTTCTGCAGAAGTAAATTTGCCTTGCTGAGAAATCCTTTGCTTGAGTGCTTGTTTCCTTTGTGGCTTTGAGCTTTTATTTCCAACAATAGCTAACTTTGTCTAATGCTCCTTAACAACCTGATGGAAAATAAATGTATGTATAGCAACTCAGGCTAACCATTTCATAATTTTATCTGAATAAGGTAAGATTGTTGTCATGCAACTTTGCAGTTTGGCTTCAGTCTTCATATCTCCTGACCCAGAGTATGTCTCTAGTCCCTTAATTCTCTCATTTCTAGGTTATGCTCAAAGGTCTTGAGACTTAAGCCATGACTTGGGTTAAACTGCCCATTTGCCAGCAAAAGTACATACTTAGTAAAAAAGGAAACGATAAAGAGGAGGGGTAAAATGTTAAGGTAGAACACTCCAATGATTGCTCCCCTAAAGGAGGCTTAGGTTCAAACCAAATAAACCTACCTCTTGATATATTATAAATAAACTGTTAAACATCAAAGTCCTGAAAACAGCAAGAGAAAATAAATAACATCAATTTGAATAATTATTCATGCATAAAATACCTTCACAAGAGCTCAAAAAAACCAGTGAGAGATCCTATTACCTGAAGTTAGCATAACAAGAAAAAATCCACTGAAGAGGGTAGAAAGAACAGTTTTACATTAACCACATCACTTCTTCCACAACCACAGGCAGCATAGCACAAAGGAAGATACCATTTGCTTAAAGAAAGGAAAAGAAAGTAAATGTAGGACTTTGCCTCCCAACTAATTACTGGACCCACCCCACTGAAACCTAGCAATGAGCAGACTCCATGGCTCCTGACACCAGGAGAGAATCCACATTTGGGGACTCTTGACCTTGCCTAATACCAAACAGCAACCCATGGCCCTGTCTAGATGGACTTGAGATCTATCACACATCATTACTGGTTAACTACCACAACCTAAAGCCTTGTATAAGCCATGGTAGAGAGCAGGCTGCAGCAGCTGCAGGCCTTAGGTGTGCCACAGTGCTACAATGTTCTCTGTAGTTATAAACTTTGTGTCTAACCCAGTGCTTTTTCAGCCTCAGTGGCCAAAGAATTCTAACACAGTGGTTCACAGCTTAGTATGCCTCCTACTGCTGCAATGACTGAAACAATTTGTAGGCTGGAATACCTAATCAAACAACTCACATAAAATTTCTGAACAGGTTTACTGCTGAAGAAAGATCCCAAACAAAGCCAGAATAGGAAGACTGGATTAGGTACCTATGCCAATGTGCAGACATTGATACACATCCACAATTTTAAAGACATGATGTCACTAAGTAGACAAAAGAAGTGTCAGTGACTGACCCTCAACTGGCAATGAAAGAACAGCTTGATAAAGAATTCAAAATAGAAGCTTTAAGGAGGCTCTTCAGATTTCATTCAAAATACAAAGAAACACTTGAGAAATTTGTCAGATAAATTTTTAACAGAAACATGTAAATTAAAAAAAAAAATTAAATCCTGGAACTGAAAAATACAATAAAATACATTTCAAAAGACAGCATAAATAACAGAATTAATCAAGCAGAAGAAACGATCTGTGAACTCAAAGGTAGGTTAATTGAAAACATATACTCAAAGGAGAGAAAAGAAAAATTAATATAAAATAATGAAGAAAACTTATCAGATTTATAAGACAATGTCAGAAGGGCAAATGGATGTGTAATTGATGTTCAAGAGCGTGTTGAAAAGGAAAAATGATTGAAAATGTATTTCAAGCTGGGTGCGGTGGCTCGCGCCTGTAATCCCAGCACTTTGGGAGGCCGAGGCGGGTGGATCACGAGGTCAAGAGATCGAGACCATCCTGGTCAAAATGGTGAAACCCCGTCTCTACTAAAAATACAAAAAATTAGCTGGGCATGGTGGCGCATGCCTGTAATCCCAGCTACTCAGGAGGCGGAGGCAGGAGAATTGCCTGAACCCAGGAGGCAGAGGTTGCAGTGAGCCGAGATTGCGCCATTGCACTCCAGCCTGGGCAACAAGAGCGAAACTCCGACTCAAAAAAAAAAAAAAAAAGAAAATGTATTTCAAGAAATAATAAAGGAAAGAATGTCCAAACCTAGAGGATGATACAAATATCCATATAAAGGAAGTGTATGTCTCTAATTAGATTCCAATCAAATAAAATTACCTCTTGATGTATTATAATTAAACTGTTAAAGATGAAAGACAGAAAGTCAATCCTGAAAACAGCAAGAGAAAACAAACAAATAACATAAGAGAGTGCAAATACATCTAACAGCAGAATTTTCAGCAAAAATCTACAGATAAGGAGCGAGTGGGATAATATATTTTCAGAAAATAAAAAAGAACAAAACTTCCAATCAAGAATAATACTATGTCCAGTAAATCTGTTCTTCAGAAATGGAGAAATAAAGACTTCAGTTTAAAAGGCAAAACCATTAAAGATAATTACAATAATTTGTTAGAAAATGTACAATATTAAAAAATATCAGTTGTGGCATTAAAAATGCAAAATGTAGACAGAAAGAAAAGATAGAGTAGACTTTTTTCTCAATCATTTTTCTCTTATTTTTTATAATCAAAGTTAAGTTCTTGTCAGTTAAAATAACCTATTGTAACTTACTTTTTGAAAACCCCTTGGTAACTCTCCCCCACTCATAAGGCTATATAAGATGTACTTAAAAAGAAACAAATTAAAGCATACTACTAGAGAAAATCACTTAATCTCAAAGGTAGGTAGTAAGAGAGAAAGAAAAAAAGAAAATACCTGTAAAGCAACTAGAAAAGAATAAACAAAATGGCAGTAGTAAGTCCTTACCTACCAATAATTATTCTAAATATAAATGGATTAAATTATCCAATTAAAAGACATAGAGTTTGAGAAACATTACAGGACAGTGGTATAAGCAAATATTTATTGAATGAGACTGCAAAAACATAGACAACCAAAACAAATGGGATTATATCAAGCTAAATAACTGTACAGCAAAGGACACAATCAGTAAGGTGAAGAGAAAACTACCAAATAAGAGAAAATATTTCTAAACTACCTATCTGACAAGGGATTGATAACCAGAATATATAAGAAATTTGAACAACTCAATTAAAATAATAATTGAATTAAAAATGGACAAAAGCTCTAAATACACATTTTTCAAAAGAAAACATGAACATACCCAATAGATAAATAAAAATGCTGAACATCACCAATTATCAGAGAAATGCAAATTAAAACCACAATGAGATATCAACTTGTCCAAATCAAAATGGCTTTTGTCCAAAAGATAGGCAATGACAGGTGCTGATGAAGATGTGAAGAAAAGGGACCCCTCAGACATTGTGGGTAGGAATGTAAATTAATACAGCCATTTTGGAGAAGATCATGTAGGTTTTCAAAAACCAAAAAATAAAACTACCATATGATCTAGAAATGTCAATGCTTGGAATATAGCCAAAAGAAAGGAAATCAATGTATTAAAGAGATATCAGTACTCCCAGTTTATTACAGCACCATTAATGATAGCCAAGATATGGAATCAACCTAAGTGCATGTCAATGAATAAATGTATTAAGAAAATGTGGTACATATACCTAATGAAATATTATACAGTTATAAAAATGAAATTCTGTCATTTGCAACAGAACAGATGAAACTAGAGGACATTATTTGAGTGAAATAAGCCAGGCACTGAAAGGCAAGTATCACATGTTCCCACTCATATGTACAAGAAAAAATTTTAACTCATGGGGAACTAGAATAATGATTACTGGAGGCTAGAAAGAGTAGTGGCATGGAAGGTGATAAAAAGGGGAAGAGGCAAGCATTAATGGGCACAATAATACAGTTTTTGAGACAAATGAAAATGGTAATACAACATAACAAAACCTGAGATACAGCAAAAGCAGTTCTTAGAGGAAAGTTTACAGAAATGCCTTAGTCCATTTGTTTTGCTATAAAGGAATAGTAAAGGGTGAGTTATTTATAAAGAAAATAGATTCATTTAACTCATGGTTCTGTGGGCTGTACAAGAACCATGGCATCAGCACCTGCTTATGGTGAAGGATTCGGGGCACTTCCACTAATGGTGAAAGATGAAAAGGAGATGCATAAGAAGCTGCATATCACATGCAACGCAGGAAGAAAGAGAAGATGAAAGTGCCACACTCTTTTTAACAGCTAAATCTCAAGGGAACTAAGAGTAAAAACACACAATCTCATGAGAATAGCACCTACCCTCAAGACACATCACCTCTTGCTAGGCTCCATCTTCAACATTGGGTATCAATTTTTTACATGATATTTGGAAGGAACAAAGATCCAAATAATATCAAACAATAAATGCCCACAAAAGAAGAAGAATCTCAAATAGAAAACCTAATATTGTGCCTCAAGGAACTAACAAAAAAAGAACAAACTAAACAGAAAATTAGTAGAATAAAAGAAATAATAAATATCAGAGCATAAACAAAATGTAAACTAAAGAAACAAAATTAAGAAATCAAAAAAACAGTTATTTTTTGAGATAAAATTGACAAACCTCTAGCTACACTAATTGAAATAAACAAGACAAAATCAGAATGAAAAAGTTGTATTACAACTGATATCACAGAAATACAAAGGATTACAAGACACTATTTATGAACAGCTATATGCCAAAAAATTGAGAACCTAGAAGAAATGGATAAATTCCCAGACGTATACAACCCACCAATATTGAATCATGAAGAATTAGAAAAGCTGAACAGCCCAGTAATAGGTAATGAGACTGAATCAATAATAAAAAGTCTCTCACCAAAGAAAAGCCCAGGAACTGAGGGCTTTACTACTCAATTTGACCAAACATTTAGAGAATAATTAATATTTATCAAATTGTTCAAAAAAATTGAAGAGAATTCTTCCAAACTCCTTTTTGGAGTCAAAATTATCCTAATGTCAAAACCAGAGAAGACCACCACCAGTACCAAAACAACAACAAAATTTCAGCTCAATATTTCTGATGAATTATTTGCAGAAATCCTCAACAATACAATAACAAACCAAATTCAACAGCATTTAAAAAAAAATCACTTACTATGATCATGTGGACCTCATCCCATGGATATAAGAATAGTTCATCATATGCAAATTGATACATGTAATACATCACATTAACAGAGTTAATGGCAAAAATCATATAATGAATAGATGCAGAAAAATAATAAAATTCAGCATCCATTCATGATAAAAATTTTCACTGGGTGCAATGGCTCAGGCTTGTAATCCCAGCACTTTGGGAGGCTGAGTGGGGGCAGATCATCTGAGATCAGAAGTTTGAGTCCAGCCTGGCCAACATTGCAAAATCCCGTCTCTATTAAAAGTGCAAAAATTAGCTGGGAATGGTGGTGGACACCTATAATACTAGCTACTCCAGAGGCGGAGGCAGGACAGTCGCTTGAACATGGCAGGCAGAGGTTGCAGCGAGCTGAGATAGTGCCTCTGCACTCCAGCCAGGGTGACAAGAGTGAAACTCTGTCTCAAAAAAACAAAAATCTTATCGAACAAGGTATAGAAGGAATTTACGTCAATACATGGAAAGCCATATATGACAAACCCAATGTGGAATGGGGAAATGTTAAATCATGTTGGTTAACATCTGGAACAAGAATGTCCACTTCTACCACTTCTATTTAAGATAGTACTGGAAATCCGAGCCAGAAAAATTAGGCAAAAATGTAAATAAATGCCATCTAAATTGAAAAGGAGGAAGTCAAATTCTCTCTACTTTAGGTAACATAATCTTATATCAAGAAAACACTGAAAACTCCACAAAGTAACTTCTATAACTAAGTATATCTAGTAAACTTACAGGATGCAAAATTAACATACAAAAACCTGTAAAATTTCTACATACCAAAAACTAACTATCTGAAAATGAAATCAAGACAGCAATCTTGTTTAAAATAGAAAAAACAGTAAGATGCCTGAGAATAAATTAAACCAAGAGAGTAAAATATGTCTACAATGAAAACTAGAAAACATTAATGAAAGACATTGAAGAAGACACAAAAAAATGGAAAGATAGCCTATGTTCATGGATTGGAAGAGTCATCATTATTAAAATGTTTATACTTCCTAATGAGATCTACAGATTCAATGTAATCCTTACCAAAATATCAGGGATATTCTTCCAGGAAATAGGAGGGGAAAAACCCTAAAATTTATGTGGATCCACAAGAGACTCCATATAGCCAAATACATTTTGAGCAGAAAGAACAGAACTGGTGGCATCACTTTAATTGACTTCAAAATATACTACAAGCCATAGTAACCAAAAAAGCATAATAGTGGCATGTAGACACATGGGCCAATGGAACATATTTTTATCACAGAAATAAATCCATGCCCTTAAAGTCACCTGATTTTCAACAAAGGTGTCAATAATACACCTTAGGAAAATGTCAGTCCCTTCAATAAATGATGCTAGAAGAATTGCATATTGACATGTAGTGCAATTAAGCTAGACCCAATGTCTGGCCATATACAAAAAAATCAACTCAAAGAAGATTGAAGACTTAAATGTAAAAACCAAAATAATAAAACCACTTGAAGAAATCATAGGGAAAATGCTTAATGGCATTGCTCTGTGCAAAGATTTTTTCAGATAAGATTTCAAAAGTACAAACAACAAAAACAAATTAGACCTGAGATTACATCAAACTATGAAAACTTCTATATAGCAAAAGGGAACAACCAGTAGAATGAACAGACAACCTGTAGAATTGGAGAAAATATTTGCAAGCTATGCTTATTAACCCCAAATATATAAGGAACTGAAATAACTTAATAGCAAAAACAAAGACTCTAATTTAAAAATGTTCCAAAGAGCTGAATAGACACTTCTCGAAAGAAGAAATACACATGGCCAACAAACAGGTACATGAAACAATGCTTGACATCATACTAGTCATTGGGAAAAATGCTAACTAAAACCACAGTGAGATATCACCTCACCCTAATTAGAATGGCTGTTATCAAAAAGATTTTAAAAAATACAAAAACGAATTCTGGCATGAATGTGGAGAAAGAGGAACACTCAAATACTCTTCGCAAGAATGTAAGTTACTGCCCCCATTATGAAAAACAGTATGGAGGTTGCTCAAAAAACCAATAATAGAACTAACATATGATCTAGCAATTCCACTACTGAGTATATATACAAAGGAAATATATTAGTATGTCAAAGAGATGTCTCTCACTGCATGTTTATTACAGGTATATTTGCAATAGCCAGGATATGGACTAAACCTCAGTGTCCATAAATAGATAAATTGATAAAGAAAATATGATGAATATACTCAAGGGAATACTGTTTAGCCATCAAAAAAATGAAATCTTGTCATATTTGCAACATGAATGAACCTGGAGGATATTATGTTAAATAATAAGCCATGCACAGCAAAAGCAAAATCCCATGATCTCATTCTTGTGTGGAATCTAAAGAAATTAATTTCATAGAATAGAGTTAGAATAGTGATTAGCAGAGCTTGGGAAAGGAAGAAAGGAGACATGCATAGGGAGAGATTTGTCAACACGTACAAAGTCAAAGTTAGAAAGGAGGAATAAGTTCTAGTGTTCTACTGCGCAGTGGGATGACCTAAGTTAATAATATTCCATTACATATTTCAAAGTAGCTAAGAGAGAGAATTAGAATGTTCTCATTACAAAGAAATAATAAATGTATGAGGTGATGGATATACTCAGTATCCTGATTTGATTATTATACAATGTATACATATATTGAAACATCACACTGTATGCTATAAATACATATAATTATGTATTTTTAAAAATAAATATATAAATTTTTAAAAAGAATTCAGAAAAAAGGTTTATTTTAAATTTAATTTTGTATTAATTTGACATAGTATTAGTCTATATTTCAAATGAGATTAATGGCCTCAACATTAAAAAATAATTCTAGAAAGGAAACAATAATATTTGAGCAAATTTCTTATTTTAGATGAAGAGGATTTCTATAAAAGAACTTCATGTTTGATATTATAGTGAAACTAAACAACACCACTTTGAAAGTCCTTCCTAACATGTTGGGAGGCAATTTTCCATGAATCTCTTTCATTTCTGTATTTCTAGCAATCAGAGGCACTGACAGTTGTTTGTTCTGGACGATCTTTTCAAGGATTTTTGCCTTGGAAGGTAAAAATAGTCCCTCTGAAGCACAGCTATCTATCTGTCTATCTATCTGTCTATCTATCTATCTATCTAATCAATCATCTAACTATCATCTATCTATCTGTCTATTTATTTGTCTATCTTTCTATCATCTATCTTCCCTCCATGGAAAAGTTTGTACAGGTGGTGGGCCGGTTTGTTTGCAGCTCATCAAGAGGATTAGAAAGGAGGCAACCCACTAGGAAATCGCATATATATCATTGGAATTATGTGTTCCTTGAACACCTAGTTGTGCTCATTTGTATAAAGTTTATAATTTATGAATAATACACAAGTCAAGATGACTTATCTGTAGATAAATATATTACATGGTTACATTTCTTAGAATAGATTATTAAGTATACATTATATTATGGTCATTTTTAAAAGTGCTCAATAATTAGCAAAAACAATTATAAATAAGAAAATTGTATATACATTTTGAACTTACTTGTTTCTACACAGATGTTAACATATTGTAAGTTTGAAGTTATATGCTGATTCTCCTTTAGCTTTATTTAGTTAAAAATGAATCTGTTTTGGAAATCGCTTTGTCTTGCACATATCTTAATGTCTGAGCTATATAACTCTCACTAAAATGATTATTACTTTACTTAGAATCAATTTTTATTGCCTGCAATATAATTTAGGGAAATCTAACAAACAATCTCAATTACATAAAGGTTAAAAAAAAGAAGCAGCTGTCTTTTACTATGTTAGTTTTTAACATTCAACAACTGATTCTGCAGGGCAAATTTGCATTAGCAACTCACTCAATAGACAGACTGTTCCCTGAAAACTATTTCCTTAGCATTCCACAGGAGATTAACAGCTTTGAACTTGCTATCCCCTTTGTTGTTTTGCATGTAAACCTATTCCTAACTCCTACATGATGCCTCTGTTTTCAAAGACAGCACAAATACTTTTGGTTACAGTTTTGCGGGTGAAATGGTCCCTTTATTTTCAATTAGTCATTTAAATCCTACAGCTCCTTTTGTAGAATTTCTTCCTTGATAATTTGACTTCTGTGTAGACATTTCAATAGACCCCAGGATCATCGTGCTTTACTTTTATTTCTATTTTTATATCATTATTCTCCACTCACTTCAATACCATATTATTTTTAAATGTTTATTCATACTGAGGAAAGTTAAATATATATAAACTATATCGATTACACGGGTACACATGGCAGATATGTGGAACTTAGTACAAGAACACTTTTGCTTTGGTCATAATTATTTTTTATATAATTTACATACTCCAAGCACTCTATATGCCCAGGACAGTATTGCTAGTGTAATGTTTCTAAAATACAAATTGAATTGTTCTACTATTGAAAAAACTCCAAAGAAATGACACACTTGCAGCAATGAGCATATACAGCGTATAGGTACTGGTTTCTAAATACCCTTCTCCTCCAAAGGAGTAAAGCTTCCAAGCAGTGAAAGATCCTAACACTAGTATTTAAAAGTTTAAAAATGGAAAGAAACCAAAACCCAAAGAACACATGATAGATGTGAATATAAGATTTTTTCTCAAGAACTCTAAATATTTAAGGCTATGCATGGTAGAAACTCAGTGACCCAAAAAATACATCAAAGAATATTAAGGCCATTCCCACCATAGCCTGAAATGTTGACTACATATAGATACTTGTTTCAAAGAGAATTGTGGAGTTATCTTTTGTTAAATGAACTAAACTATTATTTATAAGTAGAAGCTCTGCATTTTAAGGGAGACATTTCAGCAGAACACCATTAGCAGTTGATGAAAAGAACCTAAGACTTTTAAATTTTCAAAATCTTACTGGACTTCCAAATTTCTAAGTCAGGAAGCAATCTCATTTGGGAAACCTGGGATAAGAAACCATTTTATTTTGAAATCTAGTAAGTACTGTCTCTGGCACTTTCAACATTCTCCCTGAAAATCATCTTATCAAGATCTAATATGTACATTAAGTACATATTCTGTCTTCAAAATTCACGAAGGCAAGAATTTTGCCAATATTTTCACACTGTTACATGACACAAGTTACTATATTTGTAGCATACTATATTAGTTTCTTCCTGAGTTTCCACCTACCACAAATGCTGTGCTTGCCTTTTTTCCGGTCTTTGGTAATAGTTTTTTCAATGCTCTTACAGACACTGCATGCTGATCAGTCCCAATTTAGTTTATGATTTCCATAAGTTCTATATTTAGCTTATAATTCCATATGTTCTATATTTGGCTTATGATTCTATATATTGACTGTTTAGATATTTGGATCTGTGTCAGGTAAGCTAGTGACTCTGTGATGGCATTATTCACATCTGGTGGTTGATATTTTTTCACTTGCAATGACAAGGGCAATTGGGCCATCTATCTCTTCATACATATAGCTCATCATCCAGTAGACTACACTGAGCTTTGACACATGGCTGCAGTGTTCAAAGAAAAGCAAGAATTTAAGTCCCTATGTGAAAGTGCTTTTACAAGCCTCTGCATGTGTTACATTTGCTTGTACAAAATTGGTCAAGGCAAATAATAAGGCCCTTTTAGTGTAGGAGAAAATTATTAAATGGGATAAAGAAATCATTCATTTACATTTTGCAATTATGCAATTTTATTATCTACAAATATTGTTTTTATTTTCTGATGAAATTTCGTTAACTTTTTTTTTATTATTCTCTTACATGAAGAGTGCCATTTTACTTTGGATAATTGTAAGGTTTTATCTTTATCTTTGTATTTCAGCATTTTGGCTAACAAGTGTCTACCTGCAGTTATCTCTGTATTAATCCTTTTGGCGTTTGCTGAGGTTCTTAGCTTCATAGATTTAATACTTCCATAAATTTACAAAAATATTAGCCAGTATTTCTTAAATATTGTTCTCTGTCTCACACCTCTTCTGCTATTTATCTAGTATTTGATTTAGATGTATGTCAAATGACTTAATCCTTTCCCACATGCTATTAAAGCTCACTTTCACATTTTCAATCTATAATTTGTAAATCCATTTGCATAATTTCTATTGCTTTGTCTGTCAGTACACAGACATTTTACTATGCATTGTCTAATTCCCTATCAAGATCAAAATGTTGATTTCAGGTGTTGCATATTTTCAGGTTTAAAATTTTCATTTTATACATTTTTTTTAACAGTTTTCATTATGCTCCTGACATTTTCCACCGTGTGAAAATTCTGACCTCTTAGTCCTCAGCCCATTAAAATAGCTTCCATCTACTTAAGCTCTTACTCCACATTAGCTTTGTGGACTGTGGAGTACCTTTAAAGGAAAAGCAAGATAAATGTATATTTCGTCCTCTATATTCCCCTGGTTTTCAGAGCCATTTAACCTCCAGTTTCTGCCTGCTTTGTTTGCTTCCCAGTAGCTTCAAAGAGTTGTTAGTGCATTTGATTATTTTCCAAAGTTTATACTTGTTACAGGCAGGGGGGTAAATCCGTTATAAGGTACTTCCTGGAAGCTACAAGTTTAGAGATGAATATACTTAATTTCTACCAAATTATTGAATATTAATTTGTTGCATTTAATTGATATAAATAAATATTATGGGAAAATGTTGGTGCATGTATTTATATGCTATTTCTGCTCACTTCGTAGAACATAGTCCTAGAAGGGGAATGTTATGGTTAATGTGTGTCATTGTCATTGGGCCACAGATACCCAGGTATCTGGTTTGAATGTTATTTCTGAATGTCTCTGTGAGGGTATTTTTAGGAGATATCAGCATTTTAACTGATGGAGTAAACAAAATAGATTGCCCTCCTTAATGTAGGTAGGCATCTTTTAATCTTTTGAAAGCCAGGGATAGAACAAAAAGGTGGAAGGCGGCAGAATTCTGTCTCTCTGCTGGAATACATGACCTGAGACATCCTTCTGCCCTTGGACTAAGACTTACACCATCAGCGATCCTGCTTCACAAGCATTCAGACTCAGGCTGGAATTTAAACCACTGGCTTTACTGAGACTCCAGTTTGCAGATGGTAGATAGCAGTAATTCTCAAATCCCATAAAGGTGTGAAACAACTCCCTATAATAAGCTGGGAGGTTTTTTCTTTCTCTCTTCTCTCTGTCTCTCTCTCTCTCTCTAAATACACACACACACACACACACACACAATTTCTATCATTCAATGTTGCTAAATTCTTTTCTAGAAAGAATTTATAAATTTACATTATTCGAAAGCAGCAAAATGACAGTTTTACCACATCCTATGTACATTAAATAATGTCATTACATTACTCTTTTCAGAGAGGGTAGATTAAATTATCATTGTATATAAAAATTGGCTTGATATTTAATTTTATGTACTTTATTATTACTGAAATGAGGTTGCACTGGCCTTCATTTTCTATGGATTGTCATTTGACTGGTAGGTTTTCTAAGATAGGAAAAACTGATTGGCCAAACCAGTTATTTCATTCATATATTTGTGTTGGACAAATCATGTAGTTTTTATCTTGTCAAAATTGTAAAATTTTCATAATCAGCCCAGCTGACAGCATTTCAGCTTGGGATCCTAAGAAGGCATTTTATGGTGGGAAATCATTCAGCAGCTCTAACCTGACAGCTGCCATTAGGTCACATGATTGGAACAAAAATGTGACAGAGTGATGAAGCAAGACCAAAGCTGCTAAAATAGTTACTCATATTTTCACACCTGGTTAAACACAGTAAAATGGAAGCAATGCTTTTGATAGAAAGTGTGCAAAAAAGAAAACATAATGTGACATTTTAACTACTGGATACGGTTGAATTTGCAGAGGAAAATTATTTTTCTCATGAATTATACTTCACGTTTGGTTAGTTGCCAGTATATTATAGGAAGCCTTAGGTTGCAGAATATGGATCAGGGAAATGAACACAGTTCTAGGTAAAAGAAGCTGAAGTAATATTAAAGTAACTTTTTATCCTTAGTTCTGAAGCAGGAGCGGCCACTAACAAATCTCTGGAACACTGAACAGGGAAGGAAGTGGCCAGGAGTTAGGGACAGATGAAAATACCTTAACAGCCCAGATCCTCCACAAAGAAAATCCTTGCCCTTTTAAAGGTTTACAATTCTAGAAATTGGCCGCGCGCGGTGGCTCAAGCCTGTAATCCCAGCACTTTGGGAGGCCGAGGCGGGTGGATCACGAGGTCAAGAGATCAAGACCATCCTGGTCAACATGGTGAAACCCCGTCTCTATTAAAAATACAAAAAATTAGCTGGGCATGGTGATGCATGCCTGTAATCCCAGCTACTCAGGAAGCTGAGGCAGGAGAATTGCCTGAACCCTGGAGGCGGAGGTTGCGGTGAGCCGAGATCGCGCCATTGCACTCCAGCCTGGGTAACATGAGTGAAACTCGTCTCAAAAAAAAAAAAAAAAAAATTCTAGAAATTACATGTGAAAGGGTCTTGATCCATGAAGTAGGCATGGGTTATGGGACTAGGTGGGGGCTTGATTCTGTTTAAGCAAAAACAATGCCTTCTGGAAAGATTCCTCCATACTTTGCCTACAATCTACAGAAGTGCAGATTAAGGGTGGCACCCGTTCTGCAAGCCTTTACTTCTCCTATTGAAATGCAATGCAGAAGTCTAGGGGGAAGGGACCTTAGAAACTGAAGAGGATTAAGGGTCTCCTTCCACAGTTCCATTAACACTAAATCGTAATTACTTTAATTCAACAACAAAATACCGAACACCCATGTGTCCAGCATTTTTGCCCGGAAGTTTTCTGTATGACTTCATTCAATCCAACAATTGGGTAATTATCATTCTTATCAGTATTATTAGTGCCTATGTATAAGGAAAGGAACTGAGACCCTAAAGTGCATAGTCACCAGTCACATGGATGATGTAACTTCAAGATTGTGTCTTGGATCGGTAGCCTTTAAATTAGAAACCAATAGCAGTTTTATTGTGTATCGCTAATAAAAATATATAGAAATACAACTATGTAGATGTAGACTGAAGCTGTTTCACATTTTAGTATGTGACTGTCCTGGAACTTTTCCCATATGTAAATATGTATAATTATATATATTATGTATGTTTACATATATAAACATATATTCAATTCATATGTTGCCAAAGTGATAGTATTAAGAGGTGAGGCTTTTTTTTTTCTTTTTCAGGAGTCTTGCTGTGTCTCCAGGCTGGAGTGCAGTAGCTTGATCTCAGCTAACTGCAAACTCCGCCTCTCAGTTCAAGCGATTCTCCTGCCTCAGCCTCTGGAGCAGCTGGGACTACAGGCACGCACCACTACATCCAGCTCAGTTTTAAAAAATATTTTTAGTACAGATGATATTTTACTGTTTTGGTCAGGATGGTCTCGATCTCGACCTTGTGATCCACTGCCTTGGCTTCCCAAAGTGCATGAGACACTGTGCCCAGCTGAGGTGGGGCTTTTAGGAAGAGATTAGGCCAACAGGTTTTCTACCTTGTGAATGAGATTAAAGCCCTTACAAATGAAGCTTCTTGCAGCATTCAGTTTAGCTTTTCTTCCACCTTCTGCCTCTTGAAGTCACAGCATTTCTCCCCTCAGGATAATGCAAACTTTACCAGACAAACAAATCTCCTGCAGGCATATTGATCTTGGACTTCCCAACCTCCAGAACAGTGAGCTATAAATGTATTTTTTAAATAAATAACCAAGTCAGGCCGGGCGCGGTGGCTCACGCCTGTAATCCCAGCACTTTGGGAGGCCGAGGCGGGTGGATCACGAGGTCAAGAGATCAAGACCATCCTGGCCAACATGGTGAAACCCCGTCTCTACTAAAACTACAAAAAATTAGCTGGGCATGGTGGCACGTGCCTGTAATCCCAGCTTCTCAGGAGGCTGAGGCAGGAGAATTGCCTGAACCCAGGAGGCGGAGGTTGCAGTGAGCCGAGATCGCGCCATTGCACTCCAGTCTGGGTAACAAGAGCGAAACTCCGTCTCAAAAAATAAATAAATAAATAAATAAATAACCAAGTCTCATATCAAGTATTTTGTAATAGCATCACAAATGGATGAAGGCCATATGCATATATACATATGTATAACTTATATGTGTATATACATATGTAAATTAATGATGGCAGTGGCAGCTGGTTGGAGCAGGGAGCTGTGGCCAGGACTCAGTGTTCCACAGTGCTGTCACAGTCTGGAAACATGTGGAAACCCTGCTGCCTACTGAGATGGCGGAATAGGAACCCCATGCTCCTGGGAACAGCTACAGCTTTACAGCTGCAGCCCCAGACCCAGGCATCCCTGCACTCTCAGGACCCCAGAAATCCCCTGCAGGCTCAGACTTGGAGAAAGGGGGGCTTCCTGGGTCACCGATAAGGGGCTCTGGTCCTGGTCTCTGGCCTCTCTTTCCTCCTGGCACCCACTATGATTTTGGAGCAAAACTGAAGCTGAGCCCAGGCACTGTCATGACCCAGCCCAGTGTGTGCACACTTGTGGTATCACTGACTTGCTAGCCCCCTGCTGACTTGACCCTCTCCAGACATTGGGTGCTAACAAGCATGGGAGGGAGGCTAGGGGTGCTGAGTGTGGCTTGGCATGGGCCTGCAGGCTCCCCTTGGCATGGATAGCCTTTGTGCTGTGGACAGCATGTTGATGGTGGCAGGAGGCAGACAGGTTCCTGGGTAGAATGGAGTGGGTCCTCAGTGAAGCCCCATTTTCAATCTAAGTATGACCTAAAGCCTGGGGTCCAGGCTGCCAGTTCTGGGTGGAGTCTGCAACTCAGAGTGAGAACTTATGGTGCTTTTTCCTGGAATGCCCATAGCTGCCCATGAACAAATCAGCACACACTTCCTCCCTTCTGAGCCCATAAAAACCCCAGAAACAGCCAGATTCAGAGACACTGGGACTAACAGTTGCGGGAAGGAACTTCCCACTTCGTGTCTCTTGGGCATGTCAGGATAACCTGCCTGCAGAAAGGAGCTGCCCACTATGGGACTCCTCTTTACGAAGAGATAGATACTCGGCACAACCTGCCTGCAGAAAGGAGCTACTCAATTTGAGTCTCTGGAGAGCTGTTCTGACAATAAAGCTCCTCCATGACTTGCTTACCCTCCAGTTGTCTGCATACCTCATTATTCCTGACCATGGGAAAAAACTCAGGACCTGCCAAATGGTGGGACTGATAGAGTTGTAACACAAACAGGACTGAAACATGATATCCCCACCCCTTCTTGCCACATTGTGGATGATGAGAAGGAGAGAAGAGCTATGGTTCTTTGGGGATCCCAGACTTAGGGGGTCTCTGAGCTAAGGCTATGAAACTCTTTTTGAGGCTCTGTGGTTTCTGCCATTTCCAAGCTTCTGGGTACCACCACATTCCCCTCATCCCAATTCAGGTGCCCACAGCAGAAGCCTCTGTGGTGCATCTGATCCAGCTGCAGGCTTGCATAGACCTGGCATCTGTGCTGGTCCCTGGAGTTAGCCACCCCACCTCAGCAGCCAGTGTGCCTGGTTGTACACAGTGGCCAGACCTCGTGCTCACTTGCTCACATACCCCTCAGTGCTCCACCCCTGTCTCACCCTTGGCAGGCATGGGATCAAGGCCAGTAGTGCAAGCCAAATGCAGCCTACTAGGCTGAGTGGTTGGAACAAGCCCAGTGGGCCCAAGCAAAATTTGAGCAAAAGCTTCACCAGCCACAGAGGTTTCCAGCTGGAAAAGTGACACCCTAAGGATCCTGTGGAAGTGTGGTGGTTTCTATCACATATATGTATATGATGGTATTAATATCACAGGATTTTACTTCAACTCAAATTCTCCTAGGCCTATTAAGCCATTATTGTTAAACTCACTGACACAAATAGCAACACATTTAGAATAATACCCAACTTTGAATGGCTTAGAGCCTTCAGATGCATTACTACATGACTATAGTTCTCTTTTCCCAAAATGATCTGAGGGTTCTAGGGGAATTCTTTCTTGTCTTCAGAAATGACTTTGCAGGTGCCAAGTACTACTGTTCCCTAGTCAGCATCACCAGGGCATCTTTAAGGTTTTTAGGGCGCTCTGCTCGCTATGGTTGTTGCTTACTCTTCACCTCTTAAAGTGAACAGGCTTCTCTGCTCGCTATGATTGTTGCTGACTCTTCACCTCTTAAAGTAAACAGTCTTCAAGTAACAGACATATTTTCTTCAATACTTTCTGCTTTACCAAAGTTGTGTAATTTTACATTTATTATAATAAAATGTTCAGCTTTCTTCAGTTTTCTCTTTCTTTAGACATTTTATATTTTCCTTACCATGAACATAAATATAATTACTCTTATATTTTCTCCATTTTCTCTACAATCCAATCTTTTAAAATGTCATATTTATCTTAGTTTTTACCTTTGTGCTAATTTAATATTCAAAAAATTTCCCAGTAGTTTTTTTTTTTCTTTCAATTTAAAATATCTTTTATTTTTAGCCATTATAGATCAGGCAATTTGTGAGCTATTATATTTATCATTATCTTTCCTTCTTTCATACTTTGTAAGTTATATTATTTATCTATTTAAGACTATATATTTTTGTTCGATGCTACTAACCTTATGGTTACCATTGTTGTTTTTCTTACTCTTAGATTTACATTATATACAACTATTTCTTTATTATTACCAATACTTTTACCAAAACCTTTCTTGTCATACTTTGATTAATTACAATTTGGCCTCTAATAGTTTTATTAACAATAACTCATGAGAATTATATTCTTCAAGCTCTTCTATTTTAAAAGTGATTTGTCAGTAGCTTTATCACTTGAAAGTTAATTTTGTTTGATATAAAATCCCTGGCTCACATAGTCTTTTTTCTTCAACTTTCTCATGTTTCAGTGCTGTGAGGAGGTCTGAGGCTAGTGTGATTTTTTAATCCCTCAAAATCAAGCCACCATGTAGCCTGGTTTATGACTGATGTTCATCATATTTATGAATTACATACAATATTATTGTTAAAATTCCTCAATTAGATGATAAATAATATGATCATGCTTATACCTACATAAGTATAGGTACTTTATTTATTTTGCCAAAAGTCTATTTGTTTGATTTTTACCCAGATAATTTTTCTTAATTTAAGGTATAAATAATATTACTAATATATTTCATACTGTGTACTATTCTGGGCCTCATTTGGTAAGGATAAGCCTAGGTTACGCTGCATTTTCAAGTTTTATTCTATAGCTTTTGTATGTTTTATCTTGAGTTTATCATTCTTTTTATATTTTTTACTATTTTATTTTTTTCTCCTACAACATTGTATAACTAATTATTGTTTGTACACATAAAAATATTTATCTTTCTACATTAATTTTCTTTCCTTTCATGTTATTTAAGGTCTGTACTTTGTATGTTAGTATGTATTGAGTTCTTCAGATGCACATAATTATGGAATGCAAGTAGAGATTGTTTTATCCATTTTCCAATTATTATGCCTCAAGTTTTTCTCCTGAATCAACACACTAGCTAATATACAATGCAGTATCCAATTGCAGTAAACAGTAAAATCTTTGCCTTGTTCTTGACTTAGTAGAACTGTGATGGTTAATTATGTCTTAACTGCTAAGCTTTGATATCAAGATATTTGACCAAACACTAGTTGACACTGCTGTGATTATTTTTTAAGAGGAGATTGACATTTCAACTGGTAGACTCTAAGTAGAATATCCTCTATAATGTGAGTGGTGGGTAAGCCTCATTTAATCTGTTAAAGGCCTTAATGAAAGCATTCACACATGCAAACTGAAGTTTCTCTACAAAGAAGGAATTCTACTTGAAGTCAGTCTTCAGACTCAATCTGCAAAATGAGCTCTTCCATATATCTCCAGCATGCCAGCCTAGTGTGCAGATTTTGAACTTGCCAAACCCCACAATCATGTGAACTTATTCCTGCAAATAAATCTGTCTCTTCTCTCTCTCTCTCTCTCTAAATATATATGTATACACACACACACACACACACACACAGACATAAACATATGTAAATGTATATATATGTGTGTGTATATATACACAATACACATATACACACGTATGTATATATACACACATATACATACATATGATAGTTAACATGAGAGAAAGGTGATAAAATTTAAACAGGAAAATATATACCTCGACTAGGACTGGAGAATGGTTGACAAGTAAATCTGCCAAAGGAATATAGATATATCTCTTAGAATTAGCAAAATTTAATTATACATTAGCAAAATGTATATGTGTGTACATACAAATATACATACACATGTATACACACAAATACACACACATATAGTAGAGGGTAAGGTAAAGTGCAAGAAAAGTAGTAAAATCTAAACAGGAAAATATACATCAAGAGCAGGACTGGAGAATCACTGACAAGTAAATGTGCCTAAAGAATAGGGATGTATCTCTTAAAATTGATGAAAAGTAAAGAGACCCACTGCAGAGGAAACTCAATTATCTAGCAGATATGTATGCCTAATTTAGTTGGTATTAGTCAATGTCTTTTCTCAACCACCTAATGTTTGCTCTCTGGGCTTAAAAAATTTGGGAGGAAGAAGAAAGCAAAATCCATATTTGTATTCTGGCTACTAATAGCAAATTGAAGGGTTTCAGCAGATGTGAGATTTTGCAAATAATTTTTTTTTTGTAAATTACCTTACTTGGTGATGGAGTCTGCTGGGATCATCACCTATCATTCCCTAAAATGTACCTGTAAATCAGAGATGTAATAGCAGTTTTTACATTTATTTCTTCTGCCTTTCAATGAAGTAAATCCTTGTAATAAATACCTTTCTGTTTGAAACATTTAGAACAGGTATTGTATTTGTGACTGATCCATGTCTAATTTGTACCTTTATGTATAGCTATATATAGATATAAACATATATGTATATTGTTTTAAAGATATCTATATATGTGTATAAACTTGATCTATGGCATCTAGAACAGTGCTAGGTTTATATTAGATACTTAAAATAATTGTTTGACTGGCTTACCAGTAAAATGCCCAAGACAATGAAAGAACAACATACTACATATCTGCTAAACACCTTTAGTTGTACCTCAGAAGTTTCCAAATTCTATTGTAAACCTTGTGACAGTCGTACAATCTCTGAAGTACTTTCCTTGTGTGTAACATAAAAGGTTAAGCTATATAACATCTGTAGCCTGCTTTAGCCTTTAATACTTATTGATACCTTTCCTATTTTTCTTATTTCTTCTCTGTTCTTTATAAGATTTAATAAATCTACATCAATACAAAAATACAACCCAGCGATTTGGGATATTCCTCCAGTTTCTAAATCCATGATATTACACTGCTTCCTTGCAGTATTTCTTTCACAAATTAAATCTTTCAGTCTTCATTTAGGTTGGGTTTTACACACAAAGAACCAAACAGTAGTCTCAGGAGAACAGTCAAATGGGCCATATATATAGCCCAGAAGTTTTAGATGATAAGAAGAATTTTCATTGCAGATATAGTCCTTTCCTTAGCAGATGACTCATTAAGATCTGGAGCTGGCATATCAATATTAAGTTGAAAAACACAATCTTCTATGTGAAAATTCTGATACTGATTTATTTGGTGATGTTGGAAAAATTATGGGGCTGTTATCAGTCCTAATTGCTATTCTGTAAAATTGCATGCTAAGAATATCAATGATGGGATAGAAGGACTGGCTCAATGCATGACATATAACAGAAAAGGTATTTTCTGAAATAAATATTCTATTGTATGATGCAAAAAAAAAATTCTAGAAGGAAAGAAAAGAAAATATATATTTAAAATGAAATGAATATCTTAGATTTTTAAAAATCATTCTAGAAAATATTGTACCGATTAAACCATCGACTGAGGGAAGAGCAACTGCTCCATATTTATTCTTCAAATTTTCACTGTTACTATCTTATGCCTAGTTTACACCAGGGATCAGTTTCTTCTACGTTTTCCCTTTTCTTTCTTAATGCAGAGAAAAGTACGGAAAGGATTAATGTTGGTGGCAAGTGGCCAAAATAATATTATGTAACATAGCCAGACCTTCAGATTTCCATCTCCCATAGAAGTTCAATAACTTTTCTTTACTAATATTTTTTACTTGATAAAGAATCCAAATCACAAAATCTGGAAATTGTGGAGAAGGAAACAATGTAACTGCAGAAAGAAAATGGAATTTGTGGTTTCTGGAAGGAAATCTGAGAAATGAGTAACAGTGGCCAGAACACAAATAAATTAGGGAAATGCAGATGAACTTTGATGTTGCACTCACAACACTTACTGGCTTTGTTGAGGCAGAAAGCAGAACAAATAAATATTATATATTAAACACCTTTAATTATCAAAGCCAAAACCCATATTACACTGGCTAATAACATAAGCCAAATAAAAGATATAAAAGATAGTCAGAAAAGCTTGTGTTTTTTGTTTGTTTTCATTATTTTTCTTTTTTTTTTTTTTTGTTCTGAGTTGGGTATGCCTCTTTAATGAATTATGCCTGAAAAGAGGAACAATATTATAAATGTCTACTCACCCAGCTCAGAAAAAAGAAAATGAAACTCATTTATCTCAATTGCTTGATAAGCCACAGATATTTTAGGCAGAAGTTATAAACTGATGGGATTTTTGTTTATCTGATGTGAATAATAAAAGGAAAATACTAGATGCCAGTTTGCACAGAGACAGCAAACTACTTTTGTCTATAACAAGATGGACAATGGCAGGATTTTAAAACAAGATTTTTAAAAAGAAATACTATGTTCTGTGAAATTAAATAAACCTGACTATTGGAGGTAAATAATTTTTGAAGTTAGTGGGAGAATTTTTTTATTACATTCATAACAGGTGTGGATAAAATGCTTAGTGTTATTTTAGGGCAAGCTGCTGTAATATAGTTTTCAGTGGTTTTAGAGTTCGGACTGATATTGTATCAATCTTTCCAATCCTTCAAGTGGTAGGTACAGTCACACCTCACTCCTGAGGCAGCTATTTGTGTTAAAGAGGGTGTTTCTCCTGGATGACAAATAATTTATTCAACATTAAAAAAGTACTTTCTCCTTTTAGAAATACCATGCCATGAATTTAATCCTGTTTGTTAAAAGAATATTTAAAGAGTGAACATTATGCAAGATTTCTATAAATGAAAGACCCTAAAAGCTCAAATGATTGCAGAAAACATTGGATACTGTAGCCCCAGTAGAAAGTCACATTTGTACTTAGAACATTTAAGGTACTCTAAAATATCTTATAGTAAGCATATCTAAAGTGGTTGTATAAGGCATTATCCAAAGAACATAGTTTTTAGAAAAATGTTTTTGTGGGATGTGTTCATAGCACAGATCCAACACAAGCCCCTTTTATTATACACAGTATGATTAGGTAGAACACAAAAGAATACTTAAATAAACCATCAGTAGATTTGAATACAGAAGAAAATATCTCTTTTCTGTCTTAAAGATTGATATAAGAATGAGTCAGGAACTAATTAGTACCTGATAAAAGATGAAGGAGTTAGAAATAAGAAACTGAAAAGATAAAATAAATGCCTTGCCACCACCTTGCATTAATCTGTCTTCTCAGGCAACCAGGCTAGTGTTTTCTTTTTTTTTAGGAAGTCTGTTTATTATAGCTAGCAAATGTAACTTTTGGAATCAAGTTACTTAGCTAGAAGAACCATCCTTGCTTCTCAAAAAAGAGATTGAATTAAATGTATATTTAAAAGTCTTTTTTTAAAAAACAGGCAAAATATTTTGTTGTAGGTTACAAAATGTGCTGAAGGGCTAAAGTGAATTAAATTTTATATATTTTAAGACAATAATTAAATATGAATTTATTCTGAAATTGCCAAATTTCTGTAGCTAGAGAACAAAACATTGGTGAATGGAGCAATCTTTTTTTTAAACAGGATTTATAGTTTTTGAAGAGGCACAGAAAATTTCTAAAGTAAGTAAACAAAAAGTATACAGTGAGTCTGTGATCATTCAGCACAATTTTATGGTTGAATAATGATAGGTATTTGAAGGAAAGATTTTTAGAATAAAATAGTTACATTAAACATTTAAGGTGCTTACTAGGTAGAAATTATAGTTTATTAAGTTGCAAGATATTTTAAAATAAAACTTCTATGCTTATAAGTTTAACATTAGAATTCTAAAATGAAGAACTAAATATGGTTTAAGATGTGTTCATATTTCTATAGTGTCCATAATTAACAACTGCTCTTGAATCCAGACATAAACTAAATTATCAAACTATATTTTATAAGTTTGTGTAAGGTGTGCATAGACAGTATTTTAAATTTATGGTGGATAAATCTGAGACTAAAAAATGTATTAGGTTGATTAAATTTGCATGATGTACCAGTTAGGGTAGGCTAGATTATTTTGCTGTAGATAATGGCTACAAATATGAATTGCTTAAAACATCTGAAGTTCTCCTTTTGCATCAGCATGTCCTGAATGTGAGCCATGGGGTCAAAAGAGATTACTTTGGAGCTTTAAGTTTTGATGTCTGCCTTACTGGATTTTAGACTTGGATGAGGTCTGTAGCCCCTTTGTTGTGGCCAGTTTCTTCCATTTAGAAAGTAGCAGTTATCCAATGCCTGTACCCGGATTGCATTTTGAAAGCAACTAACTTGCTTTTTATTTTATAGGGTCATAGACAGAAGAGTCTTGCCTTGTCTCAGATGAGGCTTTGGACTTGGACTTTTGCATTAATCCTGAAATAAGTTGACATTTTGAGGAACTTTTGGGAAGACATGACTGTGTTTTGAAACGTGAGGACATGAGATTTGGGAGGGAGCAGGAATGGAATAATAAGGTTTGGCTCTGTCTTCACCCAAGCCTCATATTTAATTGTAGTTCCCATATCCCTGCATGTTGAGAGAGGAACCCAGTAGGAGGTGACTGAATCATGGGGGCATGTTTGCGACATGCTATTCTCATTTTAGTGAATGAGTTCTCACAAGATCTGTTGGTTTTATAAGACGGGATTTCCTGTTCTTGCTCACTCTCTGTCACCTCCCATTATGCCTCTTCCTCTTCCATCATGAATGTAAGTTTCCTGAGCTTTCCCCAGTCATGCAGAACTTTGAGTCAATTAAACCCTTTGTTTTTTAAATTACCCAGTTTCATGTCTTTATTGCCATGAAAATGGACTAATACAGAAGACAATTTATGTAAATAGACTCAGAATGCCTAGGGATAAAAAATACAATATCTAAAATTTTTAAAAGTCTGCTAAAATTAACAGCTGATTAGAAATAGCAGAAGAGATCAGTGAACTTGACCACATAGCAATAGAAATGATCTAAAATGCAATACAAAAAATGGCTAAAAAAAAACAAAACCCAGAACTTTGTGAGCCAATATCCGTGAGGCTACATATATACATCATTAGAATTCCAGAAGAAAATAGAAGGAAAAAAGATGAAATAATGGAAAAGAAATAAAAATTTAAAACAATGTTTAAGACAAAGAAAGGAATAAAAAAAGAAACACAGAATATTGTATAAATATGTATTCAAATAAAAAGATGGTAAATTTAAATAGAAACATATTGATAGGAAAGCAAGATCCATCTATGTGCTATCTACAAGAAACATTTAAGAAAAATACTGACATAAAATAAAAGTAAAGTTAGTAGAAAAGCCATTTGAACATTAATTTTCTAAAAATCTGGGCTGTAATATTGAAATCGACTTCAGAATAATGAACATTTTGTAATGATAGCATAAGTTCATCAAAGCACATTGGAAAAATAATGGTGTATGCATCTAAGGAACTTCAAGATACAAAAAAGAGAGAAAACTAAAGAGAGAAATGAGAAAAAGTTTCTGTAATATTTTGAGATTTCCAGCAGAACCTTACAAGCCAAAAGAAATTGGGAGTCAATATTCAACATTCTTAAAAAAAAGAAATTCCAACCCAGATTTTTAGATCATCAAACTACCTTCATAAGCAAAATAGAAATAAGATTCTTGTCACACAGCAAATGCTAAAAAATTAATTACCAGTAGACATATCTTAAAACAGCTTCTGAAGGAAGCACTAAATATGGAAAAGGAAGACCATTGCCAGCCACTACAAAACACACTGAAGTACATAGACCATTGACACTATAAAGCAACTGTATAAACAACTCTGCATAATAACTAGCTAACATCATGATGACAGCATGAAATCCACTCATGTTATTACTAATCTTGAATATAAATTTGCTAAAAGCCCCATTTAAAAGGCACAGAGTAACAAGCTGGAAAAAAAAAAAAAGACAGGATCCATTGGTATGCTGTCTTGAAGAGACCTATGTCACATGTAGTAATAACCATAGGCTCAAGATAAAGAGATAAAGAAAAATCTACCACACAATTGGAAAGCAGAAATCAGGGATTGCAATCCTAGTTTCTGACAAAACAGATTTTAAACAAAAAAAGATTTAAATTAAAAAAAAACAAAGAAGGGCATTACATAATGGTAAAGGGTTTAAAACAACTGGAAGACCTAACTATGCTAAATATATACATATGCAACTAACACAGGAGCAACCAAATTTATAAAGCATGTCTGTAGAGACCTCCAAAGAGACTTAAATTCCCACACAATAATAGTGGGAGACTTAAACATCTCACTGATAGTATTAAGTAGATCATCAAGAGAAAAAATTAACAAAGGTATTCAAGACTGGTGCTCAGCACTGGATCAAACGGACCTGATAGACATCTACAGAACTCTCTCTTGCCAGGAAACACAATACACATTTCTTCAGTTGCCACATGGCACATACTCTAAAATCAATCAAAATGTTGAACATAAAACACTCCTTAGCAAATGCAAAAGAACTAAAATAACAACCAGTTTCTCAGACCACAGAACAGTCAAATTAAAAAATTAAGGCTAAGAAATTTGCTTAAAATCACACAATGATGTAGAAATTTAAAAACCTACTCCTCCATGACTTTTGGATAAATAATGAAATTAAGGCAGAAATTAAGAAGTTCTTTGAAATGAATGAGAACAAGGATACAACATACCAGAATCTCTGGAACACAGATAAGACAATGTTAAGAGGAAAATTCATAGCACTAAATACCCACATCAAAAAGTTGGAAAAATCTCACTTTGACAATGTAACATCACATCTAAAAAAACTAAAACAAACAAACAAAAACAACAAAAAACCTTGAAAACCAAGAGCAAACAAACCTCAAAGCTGGGAGAGGACAAGAAAAAACCAAAATCAGAGGTAAACTGAAATAGAGTGTGGCATAAAAATCCATTCAAAAGACCAACAAACCCAGGAGTATTTTTTAAGTAATAACATAGGTAGACTGCTAACTAGACTAATAAAGGAGAAAAGAGAAAAGATAAAAACAAACACAATTAGAAATGACAAAGGAAATAATACCACTGACCAGACAGAAATACTAATAACCACCAGATAATATTATGAACACCACCATACACATAAACTAGAACATCTAGAAGAAATGAATAAATTAGTTGATATACCCACTCTCCCAATACTAAACCAGGAAAAATTTGAGTCCCTGAACCAACCAATGATGAAGTCCAAAATGGAATCAGTAATAAGTAGCCTAACAACTCCAAAAATCCCAGGACCAGACATATTCACAGCTCAATTCTACCAGATGTACAAGAGTCTGTACCATTCCAACTGAAATTATTCCAAAAAATTAAGCAAAAGTGACTTTTCCCCCAATTCATTATATAAGGTCAGCATAATCCTGATACCAAAACCTGGCAGATGAAAGAACAAAAAAGAAAACTACAGTCCAATATCCTTGATGAACATAAATGCAAAAATCCTCAACAAAGTATGGCAAACCAAATCTAGGAGCACATCAAAAATTTGTCTACTGCAATCAAGCAGGCTTTATCCCTGGAATACAAGATTGGTTCAACATATGCAAATCAATAAATGTGATTAATTGCTTAAACAGAATTAAAGACAAAGCCACATGATTATCTCAATAGACACAGAAAATGCTTTCAATAAAATTTAACATTCCTTCAAGTTAAAAAAAAAACTCTCAACAAACTAGATATTGAAGATACATGCCTCAAAATGATAAGAGACATTTAATGAAAAACCCACAGCCACCATCATGCTGAATGAGCAAAAGCTGGAAACATTCACCTTGAGAACTGCACAAGACAAGGATACCCTCTCTTATCACTCCTATTCAGCATAGTATTGGAAATCCTGGCCCGACCAATCAGGCAGAAGAAGAAATAAAGGGCATCCAAACAGGAAGATAGGAAGTCAAACTATCCCTCTTAGCAGACAACATAACCCTATATCTAGGAAAGGCCAAAGCCTCAGTCCAAAAGCTCCTTCAGCTGATAAACAAGTTCAGCAAAGTCTCAAGATACAAAATGAATGTACAAAAATCACTGGCTTTCCTATAAACCAACAATAGCAAAGCTAAGAGCCAAATCAGGAATGCAGTTTCATTCACAATTTTGATAAAAAGAATAAAATACTTAGGAAAAGAATAAACTATCTAGAAATACAGCTAACAAGCAAGGTAAAAGATCCCTACTAGATGAACTACAAAACACTACTCAAATCAGAAATGACACGAGCAAATGGAAAAACATTCCGTCCTTATGGTTAGGAAGAATTAATATTGCTAAAATGGTCATTATTCTCAAAGCAATTTATAGGTTCAATATTATTTCTATTAATCTACCACTAAAATTCTTCACTAGAAAAATGTATTTTTGAATTCACATGAAATAAATAAATAAATAAATAACCTGAATAACCAAAGCAATCCTTAACAAAAAGAATAAAGTTGGAAGCATCACATTACCAAACTTCAAACTATACTACAGGGCTACAGTAAGCAAAACAGCATGGTACTGTACCAAAACAGACACATAGACCAAGGAAACAGAATATAAAGCCCAGAAATAAAGCTGTACAACTATAGCTATCTGATCTTCAACAAGCTGACAAAAACCAGCAATGGAGAAGGAACTCCTTGTTCAATAAATGGTGCTGGCTAGCTATATTCAGAAGATTAAAACCGGACCCCTTCCTTGCACCAAATAGAAAAATTAACTTAAAATGCATTATAGACTTAAATGCAAAATGCAAAACTGTAACAACTCTGGAAAACAACCTAGGCAATACCATTCTGAAAAGAGGAACAGGCAAAGATTTTATGATAAAACCAGCAAAAGCAATTGCAACAAAAACAAAAGTTGACAAATTGGATTTAATTAAATGAAAGAGCTTCTACACAGCAAAAGAAACTATATACAGAGTAACTATAGAGAACTTAAACAAATTTACAAAAAAAAAAAAAATTAAAAAGTGAGCAAAGAACATAAACAGAAAATTTTTAAAAGAAAACATACATGTAGCCAACATATATATATATATATATTTAAAAACTCAGCAGCACTGATTATTCGAGAAATGCAATTCAAAGCCACAATAAGATACCATCTCACACCAATCAGAATAGCTATTATTTTAAAAGTCAGAAAATAACAGTTGCTGGGGAGGTTGCAGAAGAAAAGGAACGCTTATACACTGTTTGTGGAGTGTAAATTAGTTCAGCCATTTCAGAAGATAGTGTGGCAATTTTTCAAAGATCTAGAAACACAACAACCATTCAACCCAGCAATCCCATGACTGGATATATACCCCCCAAAATATAAATCATTCTATCATAAAGACACATGTACACCTGTGTTCATAGCAGCACTATTCACAAGAGCAAAGTCATGGAATCAACCTAAATGCTCATAAATGGTAGACTTAGTAAAGAAAATGTGGTACATATACAGAACAGAATACTATACAGCCATGAAAAGAACAAAGTCATGTCCTTTGCAGGAACATGGTTGGAAATGAATGCCATTATCCATTGCAAACTAACACAGGAACAGAAAATCAAATTCCACACATATTCTCACTTATAAGTGGGAGCTAAATTGTGAGAACACATGGACACATAGAGGGAAACAACAGACACTGGGGCCTATTGAACAGTGGAGGGTGGGAGAAGGGAGAAGATAAGGAAAAATAACTAGTAAGTACTAGGAGTAATAACTAAGTGATGAAATAGTCTTATTACAAACCCTTGTGACACAAATGTACCTATGTATCAAATCTGCACAGGTACCCTTGAACTTAAAATAAAAATTTAACAAAGTAATTTTAAATTTTATAACTTTTATTAATTGCTATAATAAATAGATGAAGAGTATAGGATACTTGTACACCACGATCAACCACTTATCTTCAAAATTTTACTAGATGTTCCAGCCATTGCAAAAATAAATAAAATACATACAGAGATTGGAGAAAATGTAAACATTTAAAAAAGTTTATAGATGACAGAATTGTTTATGCAACAAATATTAAGGAAACTACAAAAATCCTATCAGAACTACAATATGTACCTAACAAGGCTTCAATATATAAGAGCCATACTTCTTTAAGAAAAACAGTTTTTTCTAGATGGTAATGAAGTATCATGAAGAAGCAGAAATAGAAAAAAAGAGCTGATGCTATTTACAACAACATCAAACACCGTCTTCTATAGCATTAAAATCATAAAATACTTATAGATTAGTTTAACAAACTACATGCAAGACTGGATGCTGAAAACATCAAATCATTTCTGGAAAATATTAAAGCCTAAATATATAGAGGGATATACTAAGATATTGTAGCACAATACCAAATATTTTAAGATGTCAATTGCCTTCAGAGTGATCTATAGCTTTAATAAATTCCCAGACAAAACTCCAGGTTTTTTTGCAAAATTGACCAGATGATTCTGAAATTTGTATTAAATGCATAACTTAGACTAACGAAAATAACTTTGAAAAAAGAAATCCAAATTGAGGCACATCCATGCTTGATTTCAAGACATACTATAATGCTGAAACCATCAAGACAGTGTGGTATTGATGTGAAGATAGATGTGTACATTAACGGAAGACAAGGGAGTCCATAAATAGTACACACGATTATATATACATAAATCTTTATAATAATGAGTGAACACAAATAGTCTTTTCAAACGGTGTTGCATGGGCAATGTGCTATCTACTTCTGTATTAGTCCATTCTCAGATTGCTGTAAAGAACTCTTTGAGACTGAGTCATTTATAAAGAAAAGAAGTTTTATTTATTCACAGAAAGCATGGCTGGGAAGGTCTCAGGAAACTTACAATTATGGTGGAAGCTGAAGGGGAAGCAAGCACATCTCCGCATCGTGATAGGAGAGAGAGAGAGGGAGAGAGAGAGAGAGAAAAGGGGGAAGTGCCACACACTTTTAAATAATCAGACCTCATACCAGCTCCTTCTACCAACATTGAAAGAAAGTTACAATTCAACATGAGATTTGGGTAGAGACACAGAGCCAAGCCATATCAACCTCAGAGAAAAAAAAAAATTGTTTTAATAAATTTTAATTGTTTGAAATGAATTATCAACCTAAATGTAAAAGTTAAAACTAAAAATGAGTAGGAGAAAACCTAGTAGAAAAATTTCATGACCCCATGTTAGGCAAAACTAGTAAGAGCACACAAAAATTATATATATATATATATATATATTTGGTTTTCACTTAAAATAGCTGAACATATTTATATTCTAAAATTATTTTAAATTTTAGGAATGACATCTATTTCATAATTTGCTATGGAGAAAATCTTTAGAAAGGTTAGGGAGTGGTTCATATTTAGTCAAAATTCAAATTGTTTTAGAATTATTTGAAAAATAAAGTTGGTCCTGCTGAAGTTTTTCAAACTTTAAATACCAACATTATGTTTAATTTTAAAAATGCATTCTGGGAAGTGAGTAAAAATTTCCCATTTGAGACACCCTACTAATAATATCCTGATGCTACAATGTGAATATTTGTGTCTTCACAAAATTCATATATTGAAATCTCATTTCTTGAAACGTTAGTATTAGGAGGTAGGACATTTTAGAAGCTAATTAGGACGTGAGTTGTAAGACCTCATTAACAGAATTATATATATATATATAATTATATAATATATATATGTATGTGTATATATGTGTGTGTATGTGTATGTGTGTGTGTATATATATATATATATATACATATATATATATGGGCTTAGATAAGAATTCAGGTAATTTTTATTTAAAATCTGAAAGTTTTGTTCTTTTTTTTCTTCAGATTGTCCCATGAACCTAATAGTTAAATTAACGAATTATCTAAATATATTACATTTTATCAAATTTGTATTTTATGTTTTTACATCTATTTCACTTTTCATCACTATAGTGGCTCCTAAGTAATCATCATTGCTGTTTTATAGAACCAAGTACAAACTAAGGTAAGGAAATCACCCAGTGCCAGACAACTCATGGTCTGAAGGTCTATAGCAGGCTGGCAAAATTATATCCAACTGCTAATATGAAAAGATATTGATATCATGTTCTTTCTATAAAGCTAAAAATATTATTCTTTAGCAATAAAATGCACATGCTCACAAGAGAAATTCAGATTACCTCTAACTACATCCACTCCTACTTCCCTGGATCCAACACCTAAATTCTCTTATCAGGATTACAGAATAACTCACACCTTATCTCTTTGCTTCCCCTATTTTCACCCTTATCTTCTTCCAATTATTACTTCATGGAGAAGTCACAAAGATACCATAAAAGTGTAAGTGAATCCAGATCAATCCTAATCTCAAAATCTTCCATTTTCTCTCATTTCGTTCAAGTTGATATCAAATCCCTTACAGTGGCTTACAAGGCCCTGCTCACTCTGTGTCCCATCCTTTCTCTCTCTAACACATCTTCATCTACTCAACTAATTCTGCTTAGCTCCCTTTAGCTTTCTTGGTGTTCTTGCAACTCAGAAACATTTCATAGTGTTTTGTTTCAGGTTGGAATCCATATTCCTCAGATAGCAACACTTTGATCACTTATTCCTTCTTAGTGAGGTTAAATCTGACAATGATAATGAAGTTACACCTGCACCCAGAAAATGCTCGTGATCACGCTTCCCTTGCCACATTTTCTTTCCTCAATTTTTTTATTTTTAGCTAACAAGGTGGTGCAGTATAATTAAATGTCAAAAAATTATCTAAGTGCACAATAAAATGATTTTTAGTGTATTTTCAGAGTTGTACAGCCATAAACACAATCTAATTTTAAAACATTTTAATAACCTTACAAAGAAAGTGTATGCCCCTTTACAGTTATTTTCCTGTCCCCTGCTCATCCCTAGGCAATTACTAATTTATTTTCCATCTGTATAAATTTGCTTTTTTGGACATTTAATATAAATCAAGTGTTAAAATGCACATGATTTCGTGTGGTTTCTTTTACTTAGCATGTTTTTGTGTTTCATTCACATTATAGCATGCGTCAGTATTATTATTTTTTTTAATTGCTGAAGAGTATACCATCATATGTATATAGCTCATTTTTGTTTATTCATTCACTAGTTGGTGAACCTTTGAATTGTTTCCACTTTCTGGGCATTAGAAACAATAAAGTTAGGACCTTTCATTTGCAAATTTTTGTGGGGACATGTGCTCATTTTTTCTATACCCCATTTTTATAGCATATATTACCTACTTACATAACCATAAATATGCTATTATTCTATAAATTACTTGTTGTTTTTCAGCAACCACTGGTGAAAAACAAATCCTTGATCTAAATTCAAGGATTTCTGTTGTTTCCTCCAAAAGCCTAGAACAGATCTTGGTATATGATAAGAATTCAAGATGTTTGTTGAATAAATAGAAAGATGTTTATATGTAAAGTATATTTCTGTTTTCAGATAAGACATATTTTAAGCAGCATATTTATGCTTTCACTTTTTTTTTTTCTTTTTCCTTTTCTTTGTTTTTGAGTTAGAGTTTTGCTCTTGTTGTCCAGTCTGGAGTACAATGGTGGGATCTCAGCTCCCAGGTTCAAGTGATTCTTCTGCCTCAGCCTCCCAAGTAGCTGGGATTACAGATATGCACCACCATGCCCAGGTAATTCTGTATTTTTAGTATAGTCGGGGTTTCACCATGTTGGTCAGGTTGGTCTCGAACTCTTGTCCTCAGGTAATCTGCCTGCCTTGGCCTCCCAAATTGCTGGGATTACAGGCATGAGCCACAGTGCCTGGCCTTTGCTTCCACTTTTACATAAAACATGTATTTTATATAATCTATGGTGTAGGAACCATGTTAGGATGGATGTGTATAAAACAGGTAGGATAGAACATTATGCTCAAAAAGGTCACACTTGGATAGTGGAGACATATGTAAGGAAAATACTACCAAATGATGAAAGGAACTATAGTGAGCAGAATAGATTCCCAAGATGTCCACACCCATATCCTCAGATCTATGAATATGTTATATAGCAATAGCAAATTAAAGTTATAGATGAAATTAAGGATGTTAATGAGTAGACTTTATTATAATATTGTCCTGGGTTATCTGGTAAATTCAATGTAATCACTGTGTACTTTGAGAAGGATGTCAGAGTCAGAGAAGATGACATGATGGAAGCAGAGTGTCAGAGTGATATGATGTGAGACTCATTTTACCATTTATGGGTTGGAAGAGGGAAAGGCAAAGACTGTGGTGTGCCTCCAGAAGTTGGGAAAGGCAAGAACACAAATTCTCCCATAGAGCCTCTAGAAGAAAATGCAGGCCTAATGACCCCTTGCTTTTAGCTCAGTCAGAGGCATTTCAGACTCCTGCCCTCCAGAACTGGAAGATACTATATTTGGATTGTTCCAAGCTACTAAATTTATGTTACAGTAGCAATAGAAGCTAATACAGGAACATTATTGCGAGCTAGACAGAAGTATGAGTGGAGGGACCTGAATTCCCACTATGTTCATCAAGCTCTTGCTCTTGGATGTACTCTCCTCAGCCCAAAATAAATGTTCAAAGAAGCAGGAGTCATGGTCTCTGCTCTTGAGGAAAGAAGTTTACAAACTAGTCAAGTTTTCCAATGGGAAAATATGACCATATGGCAAAGATGTTAGGAGCACAAAACTGTGCCAACAGGATAATCAACCATCATTTACATGGCCAGCCATCCCAGCGAACTGGCAAGCAAGAAGCATCACTGTAGCAGCTGTTGCCATAGCCCAAAATCCTACAAAGTGACTAAAAAAGAAACAAAACAAACAAGCAAATAGAAACCATCTGAGAGCTTGAACTTGTAAAAATTGAGAGACAGCATGGTGTAATCCAAGGGAGTATGGAGTTACCTTAGGCCATCTGGAGACTAATCTCAACTCCACCCCACTATAGGTTTGTGACCTTGGGCAAGTTACTTAATCATCATCTCTTTATCTCCAAAATGAAGTTAGACCCTTCCAGCTATTCTCTGGGAACTGGCTGAGACCACTTCCAAAGTAAGTTAATTTTCTTTTTCTTTCTTAAAAAAAAACAGATATAAGCAAGGATAATTTTAGGAAAAAGTTTATATGTCAGATTTACTTAAGAATATTCACATCTGATATAGTAGCCGTGAGCTACATGTGGCTATCAAGCTACATGTGGCTAGTGTGGCTAAGGAAATGGCTTTTTTATTTTAATTGTCATTAATTTAAATTTAAATAATTGTATGTGGCTAATGACTATATTATTAAAGAACACAGTCCTAGATTATTTGCCAGACAATACACAAGTAGAAAAAGTTAAAGCTTCTTAAATGAACAAACAGGAGTATAGAGGTATGAGCTGGGTATGTGGGAAGTAGAAAAGTTCCTTTTAAAAGTTTCCTTTCTTGGCCAGGCGCGGTGGCTCACGCCTGTAATCCAAGCACTTTGGAGGCCAAGGTGGGCGGATCACCTGAGGTCGGGAGTTCGAGACCAGCCTGACCAACATGATGAAACCCCATCTTTAAAAAAAAAAAGTTTCCTTTCTTGTTAAAGAATAAATCATATGTGTGCTAATAACTCTTTGTTAAGCCCTATCTTATGTAGCTGTTAGACATGCCATGCTTACAGGCATGTAGTACATTCCATGTCCTTGTACTTTAACCAAAATATCTGTGCTGGACATGCTCACAGGCATGTTCCAGCTCCCCATTGCTTTTACCTGTATAGAAAAATTTTAAATTATTAGCCAATCAGGTTTTAGTTTAGACTGTGAGGGATCTGGCCCCAACCAACGGAGATCAGACTCAGCAGTAAGGATGACCTTAAACGTGTAAAGGATAAATCTGTGTGTTGTCCGTCGTTCATTGTACTCTGTTGGCACCGTGGCTAGTGAGGGTATCCTTCCTGCAGTTCGGGAAGTAAAAATTGCATTGCTGAAAAATCCTTTGTCTCAGTGCTAATTTTTCTTTGCGGCACTGAGCATCTACTTCCAACAACTTGGAGACCCAGATGGGACTTTAAAAACAAACTTTTCTACTTCCCACAATTCCCTCCTCTTTTACTTTATAATTTTCCTTTTTAAACTTTTTATACATGTTTTGGCTTAGTTGTTCTGCCTGAGTTTCTAAAAGAAAAAGCTTCTCTTTCTTTCTCTTTACACTATTTCTTTCCTTAATTTTACTTCCTGTCTCTCTCTTTCACACACACTTTCTCTTACCATTTTCCAACAAACCACAACCCTTTTTAACATATTGCTGGGCAGAGTGGGTTGCTATAGCCACTGATTGTGGTGTTGGTCTTCACACCTGTCTGCCCTGCAAAGTTTCTGGCAGGTGACCTCAGACCATCTTGCTGTGGCTGCTGCTGCCACCTCTGCAGAGCCCCTGGCCAGGGCCCTTGCCGGTGACCTCTGCTGCTGCCATATGTGTGCAGGCCACTTGCCACTTCTGGTGCCACTTGTGCTGCTGTTTCCCCACTCTCAGCCCTAGCACAGCAGGCACTTAGAGAGGCCTGGCCCCTATGCACCTGTGACCTCCGCCTACCTGGGCCCCACCCCAATGGACAGCTGACTCAGCCAGAGGCACCACTGTGGCCACTTCAGGGGCCTTTACTGGGGATCCTCCTGATCTGTTTTGGCCGCCTTTTGCCTTTCTTTTTCCTGGGGAGTATTCTAACTATTCCCCACCACCACGCTTTCGGAGGTCTCTCTCACTCCTCTCTACTTTTGCTTTGCTTTCTCTGTCCATGTGAAATGATTACAGATCTTGCAGAGAGGAACCACTCACACTGCCCTCTCGCATGCACACTCACACATACTTAACCTTTAGAATTTTGACCAAAGCTTGAAACCTTTCTTTTCCTGCCTTGCTGAGAGATCAGGTTGATTTATTCCTTGTACCAGGTGGATATTGGCTGGAGACCACTCTGGAGAGGAATGAGTCCCATCTGGGTCTCCAATTTGTTGGAAATAGATGCTCAGTGCCGCAAAGAAAAATTAGCACTGAGACAAAGGATATTTCAGCAATGTGATTTTTACTTCCTGGACTGCAGGAAGGGTCCTCTCATGGCACAATGACTAGCAAGGGTACCCTTATTGCAGTCCAGGAATTAAAAATTACATTGGTGAAAGATCCTTTGTCTCAGTGCTAATTTTTCTTTGCAGCACTGAGCATCTAATTCCAACAGGTAGAATTATCAGAAAGCAAAACAAAACGTATTACTAAGTACCTATTATATGGCAAGTATACTATTAGGTAAAAACTATACACTAGTTAATAAATTTTCTTAAAATAAATTAGCTTTCAAAGATTATTCAAAAATTGTTTTTTTTATGAGTTCATTTGTTGTAAGTCCAGGATGTCTCTAATACAAGCAAATTACATGTATATGTAAGAATCATTATCACTTTTATATCCTTTTCATTAACATATAACTCTTTTTTAAAACATGCCTACAGTTTCTTATCAACAATTTCAAAAGCCAAATGTTTTTAAAAGTTTTCTGGAAGCTTATGGCAGAAAAATCTGGCCCAGTATGGCATACAGTATTAAGATAGGTATTAATTTTCTTCATTTATACTGTTTAATGTCAGTATTCGTATATATCAGTGTAGAAATATAAATGTGTTTAATTATGACCAAAGAAATTCGAAGGAACTTCGTGCAGTAATGGGAATGTTCTTGACCCTGATTATGGTGGTCAATGACTTAAGCTCATTGGGTACTTTTAAAACAAATGTATTTATTTATATATAAATTATGCCCTATCAAAGTTGGTTTGAAAAGAAAAATAAGTGAATACTCAAAAAATATTGACTACTTTGTATGAGGCTGTTTTATACCCTTATAAATATATATGTTAACACCTGCTCATATATACACAGAAGCATATAATTTATCTAGAGAACAGGTACATTTTTATAAAGAATATCTATGAAGATAATACATTTAATAAAGCACCATAGAAGATTATCATACATAATTGGAAAAACAAAAGACATTTTTAAATGGTTGCTGTGTTAGTCAGGATTCTCCAGAGAAAAAGAGCTGATAGGATATATGTGTGTGGATATATATATTTGCAGATACATATTTACATATGACTGGCTCATTCATAAGAATTGGCTCAAGTGATTACAAAGGCTCAGAGGTCATATCTGCAGTCAGCAAGTTGGGGATCAAGGAGGGCTGATGGTATACTTCCAGTACAACAAGTCTGAAAGCCTGAGGACCAGGAAAGAAAATGGTATCATTTCATACTGAAAGACAGCAAGCTGAGGACTGGTGAGCTGATGCTTCAGTTTGGATCAAAAGAAAGAAACTGATGTCCCAACTCAAGGCAGTTAGGAGAAAGAATTCCCTTTTATAAACGGAAAGGTCAGCCTTTTTGTTCCATTCAGGCCTTTCCTTGATTAGTTGAGGCCCATCCCTATTGGGAAGGGCAATTTCTTTTACTCAGTTTACAAATCCAAATGTTACTCTCATTCAAAAACACCCTCACAGACATATCCAGAATAATATTCAACTAGTTATCTGGGCTCCAAAGGGTTGAATCAAGTTGACACACAAACATAAACATAACAGCCAAAATTCCCTTTCACATACACTGTTTTTTTCTTCTGCTTTTCAGTTGTTTAATTAAAGACTTCATTTCCGAAATGGTAAAACCTAAAAAAATACTAAGTATATCTAGTTAAGCACCATCATTTGAGTGTAATAACAATGAGACTATGGTCCAAGTGCAGCGACTTAAGCCTATAATCCCAGTACTTTGAGAGGCCCAGGCATGTGGATCACTTGAGGTCAGGAGTTTGAGACTAGCAACATGGTGAAACCCTGTCTCTACTAAAAATAAAAAATTAGCCAGGTATGGTGGTAGGCACCTGTAATCCCAGCTACTCAGGAGGCTGAGACAAGAGAATGACTTGAACTCAGGAGGTGGAGGTTGCAGTGAGCCGAGATTGTGACTGCACTGCGGCACCTCCAGCCTGGGTGATGAAGTGAGACTCCATCAAAAAAAACAGAGAGAGAGAGAGAGAGACTGTGGTGGAATTGCAAGTCAGCTTCTCTTTTGTTTTCCATTCTTCTTTTGCAGTCTCGGTCCTAATTACAATTCTTCTATTATTCTGACAGACAATTTCATGAAAAATCAGGGTAAGAGGAATATAAATTACCTGAATAGATGATTACTTAGTAAATTTTTTTTTCAGTTTACTTTTTCAACAGTGTGTTTTATTTTAACCTGCTTATAAAAAATCTTCAAATTTTTATGCTTATCATCTACCTGGTAAAGTCTATGAATATAACTGACAATTTTTTTTTGTCATACACAATTTTGAAGTTCCTTAGTCTTTTTTTTTTATGGAAACATCAATGCTATGAATGAGTGAGTAAAATATCTCCTGACCCACGTTATTTCCCTGTTATTGATTTTTACAGTAAGTATAGAAATTGTAATCATTTATAAATAAATCTCTTGTGCAAGACTTTTCTTGTGGTTTGTCCTTTTTTGACAAATAAAATCATTTTTATTGGGAGTATTAGTTATCTAGAAGTTTATTTGTATTTTTCTGCATTTGAGTTGTACGTTTAACAGATAAAACTCAATGTAAAAATTCATCACTGACCAAAGATAAACCAAGGATATAAATGATATAAGTAGGGTGGTATGGAGAGATTTGGAAACCAAATGGAAAATAACTTTTACTTTGATTGCACCATTATAGAGGGCCACATAACCTTAGATTTTTGTTCTTGCCTTTTCTAAAGGTTCAGTTACTGTGTTTTTAAAAGAAAGGAACCCGATACCTACTTCCCAAATAGGCAATATAGTGAAACACACAAAAGTTCAGCACATAAAAATACAGCAATGGCTAACATAGTTTTAATTCATTTATCTGGTCAAAAATTACTTCTATCATAATTCTGAAGAAAGTTGATTGCAATAGCAAAAATCATAAAATCTTAAAAAACATTAGGATATGTACCCTGCTACTTCAGTTTTTTTTTTCTTTTTTTTTCTCATTTATTTATTTTATTGCATTTTAGGTTTTGGGGTACATGTGAAGAACATGCAAGATTATTGCATAGGTACACACGTGGCAGTATGATTTGCTGCCTTCCTCCCCATCACCTACATCTGGCATCTCTCCCCTTGCTATCTGTCCCCAGCTCCCCACCCCCCACCGTCCCTCCCCTATTTCCCCCCAACTGACGCCAGTATGTGATGCTCCCCTCCCTGTGTCCATGTGTTCTCATTGTTCAACACCCACCTATGAGTGAGAACATGCGGTGTTTGATCTTCTGCTCTTGTGTCAGTTTGCTGAGAATGATGGTTTCCAGGTTCAACCATGTCCCTACAAAGGACAGAAACTCATCGTTTTTGATGGCTGCATAATATTCTATGGTGTATATGTGCCACATTTTCCCTATCCAGTCTATCGTCGATGGGCATTTGGGTTGGTTCCAGGTCTTTGCTATTGTAAACAGTGCTGCAATGAACATTCGTGTGCACGTGTCCTTATAGTAGAACGATTTGTAATCCTTTGGATATATACCCAGTAATGGGATTGCTGGGTCAAATGGAATTTCTATTTCTAGGTCCTTGAGGAATCGCCACACTGTCTTCCACAATGGTTGAACTAATTTACACTCCCACCAACAGTGTAAAAGTGTTCCTATTTCTCCACATCCTCTCTAGCATCTATTGTCTCCAGTTCAGTTTTTTTTATTATTTCCTTTAATTATCACAAAAATCCAATGAATTGATCAAGTATATTATTACATCTATAAAATATTCAACTTATAAGAGCTTAAGTATCTAGTAATAGCAATGAAGATAGAAATTTGAACCCTGATCTGTCTGACTATAAGTCAGTCTTATAGTATTATTTTTCTTACTACTAAAACTGGAATAGTAGTAAGACTCACAGATCTGTGAATGTGTGTGAAGTGAATGAATGAATGTATAATTAGACAAAACATTTTATAAAACCCCATGGTGAAGGGTCTGGCACAAAGTATGCATTCTCCTCTGGCTTTTCCCTGACAGATTTTTAAAAATTACCCATCTGAGTCTTAAACTTGTTATCTTCGGAGAGGGACTAATACATGCTTTGCTATGTTGAAATGAGGAGTACTTGTCATAATGTATTACATGAAAGTTCCCCATGATGTATAGTGTTTATGTATTTATGCATATATAATGTATGCCCACAATTTATGTAAAAGTCCTTTATTAAAGTTTTTACAGCTTTCAGTTTATAATATACTCTAACAATATTTTCTACAACGATAATTAATAATTCATGTTACTTATTATTTTTCATCAATAGACATTAAACATCAAGCTTATATATAAGCTATTTTCTTGCTTTTCTTCAACTGGCACTTCTAGAATGAATTTTTAATAAAGAAAAAAATGATAGCTCCATCCTGTGCTAGGTGTGAACTGCATTACCAAATGACTGTGACACAGGGGTATCTTTACTTTGGCTTTTAAGTAGTAGTTAGAGTTTTAAAATCTTTAGTACCAAAGAATAAATTTGAGTTTATGAGAAATATTATTATCAACCTGAATCCAAACCAATGAGATAGCATTTGACATTGAATTTCTCAAAATATGAGGTTTGTGTATGTGTGTGTGTCACAAATATTGGATACTGGGTCGACATAGTCAAATTAGGCTTACCTCTGGGCATGTTGGAACTCAAAATCTACAGTCAAATACTAGGCGAATGAGAACATGAAGGGGTTAGTGCTGTAAATATACAAAATAAATATTCAATAGGGAAAAATCCACATATTTAGAGATTTTGAATCTTCAGCAAAGACACCAATAAGGTTAACAAATTGTTTGAAAATGCATCCGATAAACATTAGAATGATTCCTTTCTAAAGAATAGTTAGGGATTGTTTTAGTATAAATTGCTGAGGGAATACATTATAAAGCTGCTTTGTGCATTAAGTAGAATAACTTCTAAAAATATTAAGCAAGATTCTTGCACTTAGAGTAAATTATTAGGCACAAAACTAAGAGAAACTTGAGTCTATTAGAATTCAGGCCATTTTGATTTTAAGAATTTCTGCAATTATTCTCTAAGTAACAGTGACAACTTAAAGACTAATCACTACTTATTTATATTTCTTGACATTTTATGACATACATTAATGCCAAATTTTTCATTTTAAGTAAAATTTCTTTTTTTCACACATAAAAAGGACAAAAAACATAACTACATGTATCCATAAATTATCCAAACATGCACACTTGTGAAACTTCAAAAGAAGTTAATGCATAAAATATTTTCAGGGCCTCAGACACCCCTCATATTCCTTCAATTACTATTCCCTCTTTCTATCCCTGCCAAAAACCCTAATGCCTATAATTTAACAATGAAAGTTAATTTGCCAGTTTTTAAAAAACTTTATATAAAGGATTGTTTTTGTTGATGTTGTAGATTGAGTTATGCTTTTTCTCTCAGGTACATGTCAAAAAGTCAAATTATTGCGTTATAAGTTAAACATATGTTCAAATACAGAAGATAATTCCAAAAGATTCTACAAAGTTTTGACAGTCATTTTGGAACGTTTTCACGTGCTACCACCGTACAAGGACAAATAATCCACTATAGCGTATTAAGCTACGTATTTTAATTAGGAAACAGTTTGAAAACTAGTGCTATGCATTCATTCTTCACACTAAGTAAAATTCCTCACTAAGTAAAATTCCTCATTCCTCACGCTGAGTATCACAAGACAAACTAAACTATAATGCAGTCTGATATTTCAAATCAATGAAGTCCTTCACATGTTATCTGCAAAGTGTGTAACTTCCTAACTTGGTATATTTTTTGCTTAGATCCAACTATTCTGGGTATGTGTTTTTCCTTTTGAACTAAATTAGCTACATCAGGAAATGCACATTTGCTAGAATCTACTTCTAGTTTCTCATTTTGCATCCTTTTTTGTTTGTTTGCTTGCTCTCTGTTAATATCCAACGTAATTTTCATAGACATGGATGCTTTTCTTCCATCTATAATTACTTTTCCTATCTTGGGCATGCAGATTACTAAATGCCTCATTATGTGAGATTATCTACCATAGATACTGTCAAGTTTCACTTCTAAGGAAAGTACAAGCTGAAATGACTTTTCTTTGATTGTTTCTCAAACGTAAACTGGCTGCACACTGATATCAATTAAAAAGATATCCATATACCTATAGAAAGCAAGATATAGGATCATTTGTCTATTTTTTTGTCATCCATCACATACAAATCAAGGTAAGGTTCATTTATTTTAGGGGCTTTTCCATTTTCAGTGATCAAAGTTCTAAGTATTTTCAAAATAAAAAGCAGAGACAGGCTCTCTGAAAGAAAATAGTATTTATTTGGGAACAAGGTATTGCCATTGGAATATGTGTGCCTTAGTAAGCTATATGAGTATTCATGAAGGTAATAGGACAAAGGATATTAAAGAGAAAATTAGGATGATTACGTAATTGTTTTGAAATAATTATTCTTGATTACAAGAATCAATAACAAGGGTGACACTATTCTGACACTGGGCAGGGGATTGCTTCAAAAATGTCTGCAGTAATAGTTTTTGTGTAAGGTTGTGATAGCCTTTGTACAAATGTTTTTTGCAGAATCTTTGGTGATAGTTTCATTGTCATGCATTGATGCAGGAATAACCCTCTCTTTATAGCTTTCCCCAGCTATATTTGTCAGAATTTTTGTTTTTCTGTTCCTGCTTTTCTGTAACACATGTGACTTCATTTTGATTTGACAACCTTAGCACTTGTTTATATCACTTAATTTTTCTGGATCTTTCAATCATTTTACCATATGAATTTTACCAACCCACATATCTAAGAGTTTCCAATATGAATTTAGGCATAAACTCAAAGGCTTCTACCAGAATTTTAGGTCTTCTATGTTTATATCTAATTTATTGTGATTGTGTTCTTCTCATACTTCTAATGTGTGGTTGTCTTTGCTCTCCACAGTAGGATAGTAGCAATAAATTCTGTCTACCAACGCCTGTCAAAACATGAGTCACTTCTTTTCTTCTTGTCTTTGTTTTTATATTATTCTTGAAATTTTATTTAAATCCTTTTTCTGACTTTGATTTCTTTGAGACAATAAATTTTTTGTTCAATTACTAGATATTTCTGCAATTCCTAAATCTTCCTTTCTTAACCATCACACACGTCAATTGTTGAAGACTTGCCACCACCAAGGTCCTGTGACACTCAAAGTGAGCACATAGGGTACCTATAAGAAACAGCACACCCAAAGCCTCTATAAAATGTAATTTTGAGTCATCCCATGAAGTGCATGTCCCTGGGCAATAACCATTTTTTATCTTTCTCTTGCTTTTCTAGGAGTACTTCTTTTTACTATAACCTAAACTTGAATCTACTGCTGACAGAGAGTGTAAGAAATGTAATTTCTAAATTTTTAGCAACTGTGAGTCTTGAGTGCAGAAAAGGGAGTAGGGTTTATGGAGAGCAAAAGAGCAGAGGTATCTCCTCCCATAATAATCTATAGTGGTCCTTCTAGCTGTAGTTAACTTTTGAATACCACAAGAACAATATTATGCTTTCATCCAACAGTGTGTAGCTAACTGTCTCTTACACTTAGATGTGTTCATCCTATCCACACAAAAGTAAATGTAAGGTTTGATAAGTCACCATATCTGCCTTTTTGCTGCTAATTTATTTTTAATTCATATAATAATTCTCTTCATATATACTTAATAAATATTCCCAAACTTCATTTTATTTAGTAGAGGTTAGCTAGGAGATCAGTGCTTCCTCATAGAACAATTGTGTGTTGTGTGTGTGTTTGTGAGAGAGTGTGTGTGTGTGTGTGTGTGTGTGTGAGAGAGAGAGAGAGAGAGAGAGAGAGAGTGTGTGTGTGTGTGTGTGTGTGTGTGTGTGTGTATAAACAAAATTTTCACCTTGAGGACAATGGGGAAAGCTGATGTCTAATTCTAGTTGAGCCTCTTGAAAGTATTCTGGCTCTAATAACTACAGCTTAGGCCAGGCGTTGTTGGTCAAGCCTGTAATCCCAGCACTTTGGAGGTCAATGTGGTCAGATCACCTGAGGTCAGGACTTTGAGACCAGCCTGGCCAACATGGCAAAACCCGGGCTCTACTAAAAATATAAAATTTATCCAAACATGGAGGCAGGTGCCTGTAATCCCAGCTATTCCGGAGGCTGAGGCAGGAGAATAGCTTGAACCTGGGAGGCGGAGGTGGCAGTGAGCTGAGATTATGCCACTGCACTCCAGCCTGGGCAACAGAGTGAGATTCCATCTCAAAAAAAAAAAAAAAAAAAAAAAATATATATATATATATATATATATATATATATAGACATATAGCTCAAAGATATATGAAAAGGCTGACAAGCTAACAAGGAAGCCTCTAATTTTATAATTATTCATTTAACTCCATTCACTCAAATATCCTTATTACAATATCCTGGATTCCACTCTTCCCATTTAACACCCTAAATTCCACAGATCATTCTTAGTAAAGTAGTGAATTCAACTTACATTTTAATTATTTCACCAAAGGAACTCTTTGTTTCTGGTTTACAGATGCATTGGCATTGTTTCATAAAATATAAAAGATTTTTTCAGAGCAATATTGTATGCTTGTTATTTCTCTAATGGAGATTGAATCAGGATTTTAAGCTTTGAATTTGTTATTTTATATCTTTACCATCTTAGTGGAATTAAAGATAGCCATTCAGTCTACTATCGTTTAACCACATTTCACCATCTTTGTCTCCCGAACCTTGTGCTTAATAGTTATACCATTCTAAACAATTGTATGTTATAAGCTATTGCATATCCATGATATCATTGATTACTAACATCACATATACACATTGATCATAAAACTAATGTCAGACTTTCACCATTAAAGATATATTTCATGAAAACATTTCTAGTAGTAAATATAATACCAGTCTGTATTCAGTTAGTAAGACAAAAGTTGTTTGAAGAATTCTAGCAAGTGATTTACCAGAGTGAATGAGAAACTGAGTTGGCCATTTTGCTTAGAGATTCCCAGGTCAGGGTTGGAAATCTCCAGGCAAAATTGCATCATACTGCTAAATAATTTGGAGTATAGGCCCTAGGAGACTGAGTGACTCTTATGGCTATCTTTAATATCATAGCCTTGAAATGTCTCATAGTAAATTACAATGAATCTGATGCCAAAGTATTTTGACTAAAAATAATCTTTTCAAAAATGGTGTCAAGGCAACACTTAAAGAAGTTCCCTTTTATGTCACCATACACTTGGGAATAACACCAAATGGACCATACACCAAAACATAAAAGGTAATGCAAAACTATTTCTCTAAAAATACATAAGGGAAAAGGTTTATAACTTTGATATAGGCAAAACTGACTTAGATAAAACAACAAGCATAAAAATAATCAAAATAATATTTTGTACTTAATTAAAATAAAGCCCTGGTCTTTATAGGATGTGATGAATAAAATGTTATTAATAAATAAAATGCTATTAATAAAATACTATTATAAAATTCAAATTATATTCATATATCTTGTGATATACATATATCAGACATATCTATAATATATGAAAATAACTTAATAAAGATAGTCATAGCATTTGAAAATATATTAATATTTAAAAAGATCATAAAGAGATGCTCTACATTAATCACTAGGGAAATGATAATTAAATCCCCAAGAAATAAGATTATTCTCAGCAAACTGACAGAAGAGCAGAAGATCAAACGCCGCATGTTCTCACTCATAGGTGGGTGTTGAACAATGAGAATGCATGGACACCGGGAGGGGAGCACTACACACTGGGGTCAGTTGGGGGGAAATAGGGGAGGGACGGTGGGGGGTGGGGAGCTGGGGAGAGATAGCAAGGGGAGAGATGCCAGATGTAGGTGATGGGGAGGAAGGCAACAAATCACACTGCCACGTGTGTACCTATGCAACAATTTTGCATGTTCTTCACATGTACCCCCAAACCTAAAATGCAATAAAATAAATGGGGAGAAAAAAAAAAGAAGATTATTAACATAAAATAAAATGTAAAAAGTTGTCAATATTAAATTTAGGCAAGAGTGTTGAGCAGCTAGAGTTTTTATCCAGTGCTAGTGGAAATATAAAATTGTATAATCACATTGATTCAATATTTACTAGTTTCCTTTAAGTGTAATATATATTTATTATGGGATTCAGCAATTTTACTCCTGTGTATATGCCCAAGAGAAAAGAAACAGTATATTTACAAAAGGGCTTGCTTACAAATGTTTGAAGTGACTTTATTCTTAATAGATCTGAACTGGAAATATCTAATTATCTTTCAGAAACAAAATGGGTAAACAAATCATTGTACATTTGTACAAAGAAATATTACTCAGCAATAAAAAGAATAAAGTAATAATGCAGACAAGAATTTGCTTACGAGAAGTGAGACCCAAATAGATTATAATCATATTTGTGTGAAATTTGATGTAAGGCAAAACTAATCCACGTCAATAGAAATTAAAACACTGGTTTTCTATATGGTGGAGATTAAGGGAATTTACATATGGAGGCTTATTCTGAGGTAATGGCTATATTCTATTTCTTCCTTGGTGGGATGGTTACTTCTGGTAATAATTATCAAAACCTTATTAAACTGTACACAAAATGAGTGCATTTTATTTTATGTAGATAATCCCTCAAGTTGATTTCAATAGCAAAAAATAACACTTCCGTGTAAATAAATAATTGTACAGTAATTACAAGACCTATGCTAGAGGATTGTGAATTCTGTGCACTGTATTAACACTAAAACTCAATGATAATATTCGCATGATTAGCATTTTGCCAATCAATTTCAAAAAAGTAGTTAAAATATAGCGTATTTAAAAACAATTTACATATATACCTCAAATATCTTTTAGGTTGAAATATATAAAGAATCTTTCATTAGCCAGTCTTTTTTATCAAAGGCAAGTTTTTTTTTTTTTTATTTCCACTGCATGTGGTTCTGCTAATTTGAGTTTTGCATCACTCTTCTCACATGATATAAATTTTAATGTGTCATAATTAGTTTGAATTTTTTCAAGTGGTAGTAAGAACTTAAAGATATTAAAAAGTGAGGATACTTTTTTTTCAGATGTTTGCAATAATTCCCTTTAGTAATTTACATTTATTTCACTAATATATAATTTATAAACTTTTTAAAATGCTCTTTAATTTTAACTTAGTTCATATATAAACTCAGAAATGAACACTCTCTCCATTAATTCTATAGTGTGAATTATGTTTTATTAATTACTTCATTATAATAACAAGAACAATTTACATTAACTGGTTTAGAAATGGATAGAGATACATAAACAAGCCGAAGCCACAGCTTTTACACATTTTGGTCTCAAGACCTGTTACAGTCCAGAGTCTTTCTGAAGATCCCAAACATCTTTTTTGGATTTGTTTGTGTCTACCAGTTATCCTTATTAGAAATTAAAACTAAAACACTTAAGGTACTTATTTATTTAAGTAATAAGAAATCCATTAATGGTTAACATAAGTAACATCACATAAAAGAGCTATATTTTTCAAAATAATTAGTGAGAAAAACTTTTTTTGGCAAATCTCTTTAACAATGTGTTTGTTAGAACAGAAGACTGGATATTCATATTTGCTGACACATGAAATTTGTTGTGATATGCTACTTAGTTGAGACATGTTTTTAAAAGTGTCACATACATATATCTATATAGTTGGAAATGGGAATAGTATTTTTAATTCCCGTTCGTAGAACACTGGATATTTATTTATGACACTATAAAAAAGCACACTAAGGCGTAGTTTAGTAAAGGTTAGTTTCAACGTGCAATCTGAGCCCATATTAGTGAAATTTTCTCACTTTTCTTACCTCGTAAAATTCATTCATTGGCCAGTCTTGCAATTTGGATAGATATTTTAGTCATGAATGAATTTGGACTAATATGAATTCATAAACTGAAAAATATTGGGAAGATACATGTCTAGTTTCATTTCACTGCATATAGTTACCCAGTTTTCCCAACACTATTCATTGAAGCGAATGTCCTTTCCCCGTTATATGTTTCTGGTGCCTTTGTTGAAAATGTGTTGGTTGTAAATTAGTGGATTTATATCTGGGTTCTCTATTCTGTTGCATTGCTGTATGTGTCTGTTATTATGCCAGTACCATACTGATTTGGTTACTACAACTTTGTAGCAAATTCTGAAATCAGGTAGTAGTGTGATGCCTCCTGCTTTGTTCTTTTGCTCAGGATTGCTTTGGCTATTCAGGATCTTTTGTGGTCCCCATATACATTTCAGGATTTGTTTCTATTTCTATGAAGAATGTGATTTATTTTGATAGAGTTTGCATCGAATCTGTAAACTGCTATGGTTAGTATAGACATTTTAGTAATATTAATTCTTCCAACTTCATGAGCATGGAATATTCTTCCAATTTTTTTGTGTTCTCTTCAATTTCATTCATCAGTGTTTTATAGTTTTCCTTAAATAGACCTTTCACATCTTCGGTAAAATTGATTTCTAGGTATTTTGTATTCTTTGTAGCAATTGTAAGTTTGCTTTCTTCATTTCTTTTCCAGATTGTTTACTTCTGGCATATATAAATGCTATTTATTTTTCTATGTAGATTTTGTATCCTGCAACTTCATTGAATTTATCAGGTCTAAGAGTTTTTGGGTAGAGTTCATTAGGTTTTCCTTCCTTTTTTTTGCATTTTTTAAAATTATAATTTAAGTTTTGGGGTACATGTGGAGATCATGCAGGCTTATTACATAGGTATACATGTGCCATGTGATTTGCTGCATCCATCACCCCGTCATCTACCTTAGGTATTTCTCCTAATACCATCCCTCCCCAATTCTCCCATCTCCTGCTATATCTGAGTCTTCAGTTCAAACAAACAAGTAACTGTATTTTAACTGAAGAAGATCACTGTTAATTCTTATCAATAAAGTAACTAATAGACAATTTCCTTTTTAAAGATACTCAAGTTCAGTCTTTAAATTGCATTTTTTTCTGACAATAGGTAAAGACCAAAGAAGAAAACTTTTAAAAAAATATTTTTCTTTACTTTTAAATTTAAAATAACCAATTCTGTTATTTAAAGTATTTTTAATGTTTTTTTCTCCAATGTAATACATTACTTCATTAATTTCGTTGTTTAGTATTCTAAACCAATATTCTATTATTAGGTTTGTTTGTTTGCTATGGCTCCTGCTCTAGGTAGAAAATTAGTTTTTGAGCAAATTCAATATATGTGGAAAAAAATTAAATGTCCTGAATAATCATTGTATTGTTCTTGCAGAATTTTATTTTTCTATGGGTAAACTTTTAAAGTTTTCAATGTCTTAAGCTTATTGAGTTGAATTACAGCCTCTTCTTCTCGAAAGTGTTAGTTCATAGAGATAGAAGTGTTCCTTAATTAGTTAGAATTTTGGCTTTTTGTTATGTCTGATGGTATATTCTGTGATACCAATAGAGGATGGGAAGCTGAAAGTTTGGTTCTTAAAGAGAAGCACCTTTGCATTAATCTTCAGAATGCCTAAACTATTGCCACTCCCTAAATCAATCAACTAATTAATCAATCCTCTGACCAAAATGGCCAATCTGCTTATCTGAACTTCTCACATTGTAGTTGTTATCTTGGCAATACACATCAGCAGCCCCCATACTTTGTATATGGAGCCACCTTTGAATGAAAATGTATTCAGCATCCTGGTAATCCTGTGAAACTTTTCTCTTAAAGTCAAATAACTCCCCACAACTTTAGTGTCAGCAAATTGTTCTTTACTACTCTAAAAATTGAATAATTTGTATTCAATTGTATAAATGAAACTAGATAGCTTAAAAGTGTTTTCAGTTGGTAGTCTTGGTTATCTGAAGGGCCATTCTTAACACTATTCAAGTCTGTCTTGGCCTTTTCTTACCTTTGTCTTTTAGAGTTTTACATAACAATCTGTTTTTTGTTAGAGGGGGTGAGAGTTGTTTATTCTTGAGGACAAGAGAGTTTTTTCACCTTCCTCTATTCATCTTTCAGTTAAATAATACGACTATACTCTTCCTTGAGGCATTGAAAACCACACCCTGCAGGCAGATGGGATAAAGCCAAGATTTCACCATGGATCCAATGGAAAATACTGTTCTTCAAGTGAGAGAAACCAAGTCACAAAACAGCAGCCACAAATTCCACAAGGTAAGTGGTAATTGACTTGATAATACACTGTGTGCATTGATAATGTACAGTAGCCATTGAAGATACAATGACCAGGTCCAAAATAAAAAGGTACAATCTGCAGAAACTTGTCTGCTGTCTGTTGCAATGCTTTTTATCTATAATAACATCTTCATCAAAATTCAATGATAATTCTTAACATTTTACCAGGAAATTACATTAACGAACAGGTGAATTTTTCAATAAGTCAGAAATTGTAATCCTGCCATCAGTTTCTTTTTACTTCCCTTGGATTTATACCACTTTGTTCTTGTTGAGGTTACAATTTTTTGTTTATTTAAAAAATTGTTTCATTCATTTATTTGTTACCTTAAAAATTTCTCAGACACTAAAACCTTTGGCTATAAAAACAAGTAAATTGAGGTACCTGGCTCCAAAGAGCTTAAATTTAATCAGACAATCCATTGACAGGGTTAGTGCTATGTAAACATGCAATTGAGATAAATAACATCTTATTAATGATTTTAGTCAAGATATGACTCTTAGTACATCATGTCTATAAGTTTATCTAATCAGCTTAGGTAGGATGAAAAAGGAAATAAGATTTCAAAGGTATCTTATTTCCTTTAATATATCTATGGTAGTAAATTTTGCTCCCTGAAAGTGTCCTTAATTTTTACATCCTTCTGAAATGTCACCTTTTATTAAGTCACTCTGCCATCCTAACTCTACCTGCACCACCTGAAAAAAAAAAAACAAAACAAGGTACAGATTATGGAATAATCTTCTTGACAGTTCCATACGTTTCTAATGAATGGATGTTTCTGAGGCCCCATTGTTTGCCATCTCCACAGACAGGATTCAATTAGTGAAATGGCTAATTAGATTTCTATAATCCTGTTGTCATTGTGTTTGAGGTGACATTTTGTCAGCATTTCTCTTGTGGCTTCTTCAGTGTGATGGGAAATAATCTTCCTTAGCCAACTGGGCTTTTGCTATTTTGCTGGAAAGGCAGTTCCCTCTATTGGTGTAATGAAGTCATTGCCCTCCCAAATATAGCTCTGCCACTCAGCATTTAAATAGAAAAGAATAGGAAAATAATAATCTGATTAGACAAACAGGCCCCTGTTCAAAATCCATTTCCAAAATCAAATAATAGAATTGGATTGAGTTCAGAGTGGAAGAATGACTTAGGTATTATTACATACTATAGTGCATATTCTTTGACCAGCAGAATGTGGAAGGATTTAAAGTCATATTCTTTTTATGCTTCACAAGAGTGAAATTCTTTTAAAAATATGTGAGGGATCATATTTCAGGCAGCACTCTTAGACACTAACAACTATATTAGAGCGAAAAAGTGAAAGATCAAGACCAAAGTCACCCTTCGGTTATATACAATTTATATTACTATATAAATTTGTCAATTTTAATGTAATTTAATATAAGCTATGTATATATGAGTCTATTATGTAATTTACATATATAAGCAATATATATACATCATTCTTGTAAGTTGTATATATATAAATTATTTAAAACATCAAGATAGTAAGCAGTATTACAATTTAGAATTTGATAACTGTTGAGTATATAATTTTATGTATTTGAAATTTAATAAACATAATTTTATTGATATAAGTTCTTATTTCTATTTTAAGTCACTTTTCTAGCAGAATGACAGAAATTTGGTGTTATTTTGAAAGTCATTCCCACAATTTTCCATCAGATTATGTCTAAGTTTTTAATTCTTTTTAACTTTACTTGGGAATAGAGGTTGGTTGTATTTATCAAAGCCAATGATCTGCTCAGGCTTTCAACAAGATGCCTTTAACCCATCTGTACCTCATTCCTAAATTCACACAGGCCATACTCTAAATGTTCCCTGAGGTTCAGAAATGTTCTCTGTTGTTTCTGTGCTATTCAGAAGCATAGGAGCCATCTATTCTCTTTCGACTGGGCATAGAAAATGTCTTTGAATCTAAGTAACTTATCTAATAAGATATACCATGTAGTGATTTTTCCATTCCAGATGTCTCAATTTATCATATAGCATTATCCTAAATTGGATATAAAACTTCCCTCTCATCTTGAATCCCATAAACATATATGGGGTTATGCCAGCTCTCCAATGTTCTACCTCTTTTCTACACTACAATCACCTTTGTTTCCACACTCATCACTTCCATTTAGACCATATTTCCATCTGTGCCTATTCTCCACAAAACATTTATTTTCAAATTACAGATAGAAATCAAGAATAATAAGCCTTGATATTCCTCATGAAATCTTCAAAGTTATTTGTCTTCTGTAATGCTTTTGGTTTTTTCAAGGGCCTAGGCTTTTAGGGTTAAAAAAAGAAAGGTAAAAACAAAGTATTTTGCTCTTATATTCTGCTATGCCACATACAATCTGTGATGTAGTAAGTGAAGGATGACAAAAGCTATGGAAAGGAGAGAAGAGGCAAATTAGAGAAAGGAAAGAGTAGAAAAGATCAGCGCAAAAGCTCCTGCAAACATACAAAAAGATGGATTGTTCTGTGGCCATAGAAAACATGTATGATGACTTTGTGTTATCATCTTGGGTGGTTGAACTTTGTTCTCTGGAATTTCCTTGCTGGTATGTTATTTGGTAGGCGAACTGAAAGAGATAAAGTTGGAAGAAGGAAGGGAAAAATATTTTGTATCATTCACATATCTTTTTTTCCTTATCCAATTATACACTAATATATGTTGTTGTAGTGAAGAGATATTGTCAATGTAAGAAAAATCCATAACAAATGGTCATTAAGAGAGATTATCTTGACAGCGCGGTGGCTCAAGCCTGTAATCCCAGCACTTTGGGAGGCCGAGGCGGGTGGATCACGAGGTCAAGAGATCGAGACCATCTTGGTCAACAAGGTGAAACCCCGTCTCTACTAAAACTACAAAACATTAGCTGGGCATGGTGGCGCGTGCCTGTAATCCCAGCTACTCAGGAGGCTGAGGCAGGAGAATTGCCTGAACCCAGGAGGCGGAGGTTGCGATGAGCCGAGATCGAGCCATTGCACTCCAGCCTGGGTAACAAGAGCGAAACTCTGTCCCAAAGAAAAAAAAAAAAAGAGAGAGAGATTATCTTGGATGGACATTACTTACTTGGTTGGAAGGCCTTAGGAAAGGACTTATGACTTCCCTAGGGAGAGAGAAAGAGACTCATCTGTGACAATAGCTTGGCCCATACTCAGGAAATTCCAGCCCACCCATGATTCCTCCTTTCTGACTACTTACTATATATGACGTTAGACTTGCATATATGTCTATACATATTCTGCTTCTGTGCTTGACCCTGACTAATACAACCTATTGAATAGATCAATGTCAACTGCTAAATGAACACATTTCCATCCAGCCGAACTGAGTGAACCTCTTGCTTCTGAAAAAGTCAGCCAGTCAACAGTGAACACAGCAGCTTTAAGAAGTGTGCCTCTGAATAGCTACCAGGCAACAACAGTCTCGTTTTAGTAACTGCACTTCTACAAATGATGTCATCTACTTAAACTTCTAGAAGAAAAATCTCCCAATCCCTGAACTCCAATTTTCCCAGAATCCCTGTATAAGATCATTAGTCTGCTCTGCTCACAGAGACTCTGACTGACCAGCACAGCTCTCTCTTATTATAATGAACAATAAAATCAGCTTTGTCTTCTTGTTTCAGATATAGAGTAGCCTCATCATCCTTAAAATACTGCTATGCACATTATATAAAAATATTCTTCAGATTCCAGGCAGTTCTAGCCATCTGCATTAGCTAGTCCAAGCTAGCTCTATGTTGCCTGGATTATATCCTATCGGAAGTTTATTATTCACCCACAATTATTCTGTGTTTTATTTCAACCTTATAAAATTTTTACCTGTATTTATTTAAGACTTTTAAAAAATGTACTTTTTAAAAAATCAAATATCCATTTAATTAGGTTGAATTCTTGTAAAATATTTAGTCAATATTATTTCCTTCTATAGCCACTATCATAAATATATTCTTGAAAGGATGACTTAGAAAATTGTGGAACCAAGCAATGAAGAAAATAATTCATTTAAAGGGGTTAGCAAAATTCCTAAAACAAAATAATTACCCCCAAAGTTGTTGTTATTACTATTATGCTTAATTAGGGCATTTTAACGAAGAAAACTAACTGTATTTTGACAGACAAAATATATTGAGATATTTCCTCTTTGACAAGAAGAAAGTGAGAAAGAAAAGAATTAAGCCTTTAAAAAAATAAATGGCTATACTTTTTAAGAGGTTCATTAAAATGCTTTTAAAGTCCAAATGAAATGTTGAAAACTGAGAATAAGGGAAAAGTGTCAATTTACTTCAAAGAGGGGTGAATATAATGTGGGAAACACTTGAGAAATCACTTCAAAATTCTAGTACACCATTTTATAATCACTTTTCAAACTATAATCACACTTATGCAGACTAAAATTTGAAGAAAGTAAAGTACCTCAATTAAGATTCATTAATAGTCTATTCAAGTTCAATAGTCAACAATCACTTTTATTTTGATGTATTTAGTCCTTGATTCACTTCTAATGTTTCTGAATATGCTAAAATAGGCCAGTAAATAACACAGAAAAAAAGCTAATTTCAATATCTGCTGGAAGTAGAAAATAAAAAAACTTCAATTAAATGATTATTAAATGATTTAATTTCCTGCAATCATTCTAGTCTCCAGTTCACATAATATAGAATATGAATAATAAAGCTGCCTTACCATTTGACATTTTTAAGCCACTGACACTATTTTTTCCTGTTCAAAATATTCCTTTTACATTGAGAGAATACTGTTTCCAAATAAATAGCATGTTCTTTATACTTTTATTGCTGTAAAATTTAGGATAAGGAAATAAGGAACTTTATCTCAAAAAATATTAATGGGTCCCTCCTAGATCTTATTTCGGATAAATCTGCATTACTTGCAAGGAGTTTTCAGATTTCTCTTAGGATACTTTTTAAAAACATGATTATCTTTTTTCTCAGTGACAGATTCATCTGTCAAGCAGTATCCCCAGTGAGGGCATGTACACTGAGTACTTTAAAAATAGGCCAGCAGTAAAAGCACGTGCGATACCTTTTTTTGCAAACTGGGTTGCATTTAACTAGCTTCTTTTCCTCCCTTGATATTATGAATTATAAAGAGCTTTATAAAAGCAAATAATTGGTCTTGGTCTTTTTGAGATTTCTTTGTCGCCCAGGATGGAGTGGAGTGGTATGATCTTGGCTCACAGCAACCTCCACCTCCCATGTTCAAGTGATTCTTCTGCCTCAGCATCCCGAGTAGCTGGGACTACAGGTGCCTGCCACCATGCCCCGCTAATTTTTGTATTTTTAATAGAGACAGGGTTTCACCATATTGGCCAGGCTGGTCTCGAACTCCTGACCTCATGATCTGCTCACCTCGGCCTCCCAAAGTGTTGAGATTATGTGTGAGCCACCGCACCCCACTGACATTTCCTAGGAGAGTTATCATTATCATATTGGGTCCTATGCTCAGGAAATGAGTGGAAAAATGTGCCCGTATGTAAATATGTCAAGTTATTCATACTATGTTTGCTCTAAATATGGAACAATTTCAGATGTAGCCACGTTTATAATTCAGACACCTATGATAGCCATTAAAATTCATAATCTCGTTTTTCATTGATCCAGACACACATAAAGATTCAGAATATGTGAGTGGAAAAAAGAATAATATAATAAAAGGGAAATAACCACTGCATGTTGGATAAAATAATGTTGAACTAAGTCTAATCATCATTTTATTGTTTACTACACCCCAATTTCTCTATATAAAGTGTTGAATTTGGTTTAGTAGAATGAACAAAAGCTTTGGAGCAACACAGACCAATAGTTTGGTCAGGTACCAGGCAAAGTAATTTTTCCCTAAAGACCTAAATTTTCTTGTCTACAAAATAAATGTAATAATAGCAATCTTATCCATTTGCTGTTAGCATTGCATAAGATAACAATAAAAATTCCTGGAAAAGATCAGTGGAATAAAATAGTATAGGGACCGGAAATAGACCCACATAGTCAACTGATCTGTGACAAAGGAGCAGAAGTCATACACTCGAGTAAGGACAGTCCTCAACAAATGGCGCCACAACAATTGGACATCCCACAGACACAGAACTTAACACCCTTCATAAAACTAACTCAAAATGGGTAATAGATCAAAGTGTAAAGCACAAAACTATAAAACTACTAGAAAATAACAGGGGGAAATATAGATGACTGAGTAAGATGATGGATTTTTTGGTGCAACACTGAATCCATGATTTATGAAAAAAATAATTGCTATACTTGACTTAAAATCAAAAATCTCTGCTCTGCAAAAGACGCTGTAAAGAGAATAAGATAAGCAACTGACTTATCTTTTTGCAGAAGACATATCCAGTGAACAAGATATTCAGATGAAAAAGAAGCATATGGAAAGATGTCCCAGATGATATATCATTAGAGAATTGCAAATTAAAATGATATCCAGTACACTTGTTAACATAGCCAAAATCCCAAATATTGATGCTACGGTTTAAATGTGCCCCCTTCAAAATTCAGGTGTTGCCTATATGATAGCATTAAGAGGTGGGGCCTTTAAGAGGTAATTAGGCTATGAGGGCTCTTTTCTTGGCCATGAGGGCTCCTTTCTTGTGAATGAGAGCAAGAAACTTTTTAAAGAGACTTTATGAAGCATTCAGTTAGCTTGCCTATCTGACTATCACAATATGAGGAAACAGCATTCTTCTTCCAAGGATGTAGCAAAAAAGTCATCTTTTCAGAGAGATGTTCTCTCCAGAAAACTGTACCTGCCACTACCTTGATCTTGGACTTTCTAGCTCCAAGACTATGAGACAATAATTTTCTGTTCTTTGTAATTTACCCAGTCTCAGGTATTTTGTTTTAGCAGCATAAAATGAACAAATACTCCTAATAATACCAAATTATGATAAGGATGTAGAGTAACGGGAACTCTCTCTTTTATTGTTAGAAGCAATGTAAAATGATACAGCCACTTTTTGAAAGACAGTTTGGCTGTTTATTACAAAAGTAAACATACTCTTACTATACTAGTCAGCAACTGGTATTTACTGAAAATGACTTTAAAAACAAAGGCTTTTATGTCCACAAAAAAACCTGTACATGAATGTTAATAGCAGATTTAGTCATTATTGCCAAAACTTGGAACCAACCAACATGCCCTCCAGTAGGTGAATGGATAAACTGAGATACATCTAGACACTGGAATCTGTTCAGTAATAAAAAGAAATAAGTCTTTAAGCCGTAAAAACACTTGGATGAAACTTAAATGTACACTACTAAGTGAAAGAAGCTAGTTTGAAAACACTACATACTGTATAATTCCAACCATATAATATTTTAGAAAGGGCAAAACTATGAAGTAAAAAGATCAATGGTTGCCGGTAGTTAGAAGAAAGGGAGGGAAGGAAGAATTAGAGGAATACAGAGGATTATTAGGGCAGTGAGACTATACTGTATGATTCACAGGTGGATACATGTTATTATACAACTGTCAGAATCCATTTAATATAAAACAACAAGAGAGACCCTTAATATGAACAACGAAGTTTGAGTGATAATGATGTCTCAATGTACGTCCATCAGTCGTAATGAATATACGACTCCACTGCAGGATGTTCATAATGGAGGAGGCTGTGTAAGCGTGGTGCCAAGGGATATACGGGATCTCTGAACGTTCTGTTAAATTTTTCTGTGATCTTAAAACTACTCTTTAAAAAAGTCTTTTTTTGAGACAAAGTCTCACTCTGTCAGCAGGGGCCAGGCTGGAGTGCAGTGGCGCAATCTCAGCTCACTGCAACCTCCGCCTCCTGGGTTCAAGCAATTCTCCTGCCTCAGCCTCCCAAGTAGCTGGAACTACAGGCACGTGCCACCAAGCCCAGCTAATTTTTTGTATTTTTTAGTAGAGACAGGGTTTCACTATGTTGGCCAGGATGGTCTAGATCTCTTGACCTCGTGATCCGCTCGCCTGGGCTTCCCAAAGTGCTGGGATTACAGGAGTGAGCCACTCCACCCAGCCAAAAAGTCTGTTTTATAATTCTGGATAGTAAAATTAAAATGTTAAAATTTTTTTTTAAATTCTTTTTATTTTAATTTGCTATATTAGAGGCCCAGTTATTGGTAGAAAAGTAAAAGTTTTGATTTTCTCTGAGAAAAGACGAAAAACATTGTTGTTCTTTCCAAGTTGAGGAATGCTTTGTGTTTTTAATTCTCAAAATGAGTTTCTAAATTTTCTGTTTATTATTATTTTTACCTTGGTTTTGATGAGCAATTGGCCTCTTGTTGATCTGTTTTTAAGTATTATTTTGAGAAAAAAATGAGCGGAGTGCAATCAATCTTCATAACGAGGAGCAATGTGGGTGAGAAGCAAGGCAGAACAGGGAGAAAAAGTTGGAGAGAACAGGAAAAAAAGGTCTCTGTGAAAGAATATTTGGGGCTGAATTAGAATGATAAAATATTCTGTATAAAGCTCTATAGAATAACATAAGAAGTAGTAAAATGAAAGTTCTCTCTAGACATCTACTCAGTTTGTAAACCAGGGGAAGCTAACTGTGCCCAGAGCTCTCACACAATTTTAGGTCTCTGGGAGTGGACCTGATGCCTGGCTCATGCCATATTCTTTAACTTTTTGCTGTCTGCCAACCTTTGAGAGACTACTATATCCCTTAGTATTCTCATGGAAAGTGTAATATTAAAAGCATCCATCAACAGGGTTGGGTGTCGTGGCTCACATGTGTAATCCCAGCATTTCTGGGGGCTGAGGTGGGCAGATCATTTGAGGTCAGGAGTTGGGGACCAACCTGGCCAACATGGTGAAACATTTTCTCTACTAAAAAATGCAAAAATTTGCCAGATATGCTCACTTGAACCCAGGAAATTGTAGTTGCAATGTCACTGAACTCCAGCCTGGGCAACAGAGCGAGACTATGTCTCAAAACAAAACAAAAAGTATCCATGAACAATAAGTGACAGGTCCCATGGCTGTGGATGGGAAGTTACCTGAGAATGCTGGAATACTTCACATTGTCAGTGTGAGAACAAATCACAGGCAAAGAAATAGCACAGGACATAGATGAGAGTTTACCCAACATAACCAGCTTTGTGTAGAGCAGAGCCCAACTCCAAAAACCAGTGACACAAACATGGGTAAAAAACTGTGCTCTGAAAAAGCAGCACTGGCATGAATTAGAATTCTAGCTCTAAAACTTATTAATTGATATTTTTATTTGTTCATTCAAAAAAGCATTATTGATGTTCCAGACATTGAATTATATGACATTGAGCTAATATTATGTTTCTAATTCACACTTCCATTATGTATAAGTAAGTATTGATACTAATTGTCTACTTGAATATATTGTAAAAATCTGAGATAAGATGTTGTCAATATCTGAAAAATAGACAACACTATGAACAAAATGGTTATTAAATAATATCCAAGTCTTCTTTGATTGGAAGTAACATAAACATAATTCACATTTAATCTTTTATTTCCTACCTCTTACAATACACATACAAACCATATTTTTTTTTCTGTCTTAGAAACTCATACTCCTTTATACAGTTACCTGGAATTGAAGAACCTTACTACATTTTGAAACACAGAGCTTAGCAAAACCTCTTTTAATTTCATGTGAGAGTAAGATGCAGTCGGATATTTGTTTCATTGGTACTAAAGACTAACACATTCCATATTAGAAATGCCAGAGTGGAAAACTGAAGTCCCAATTCTAGGCTATTGGGAAACGCGAAAGAAAGTGAAATTAAAGAGTAAGATTTTCCTGCTACTAAATTGCAGAACATTTCTTGTACTAGGGATGAACGATTCAATTCAATTCCAATGCAGAATGATGTGAGAATGAAACTGATAGGAGAGCAAATGGGAACAGCTGTGTTTTACTGCAACACAGACAGTCGGCACATTTTGCAGCTGATTTATAATGAAAACGGAAATTGTAAGTGACAGGCTTAGAGTAGTTTATAAAGCAAACATTTGGAAGCCTTGGAGGTGCTACTGCTTTATGAAAGGCAGCCATCTGACCCACCTTTTCCATTCTACATGGTTGCTGAATTATTCTCTTACTGAGATGAAAGCACATTTTTATCTAAAAAATTAAGTGCTCTTGAACTAGAGTAAAGCAGTTTCATAGAACCCAGAGTCATGTGATGACTTTCTAAGTTCTTATCTAAAATCAGCTATTAATCAGAACCTCCCTGGTTTAGAGACTTTTCACCCTGCACCCTTGGACAATAGGTTTTTTTGGTCTATATCACAAGATTTGCAAAAATAGGCAGTGCAAGGCTGGTGTCTTGGCTCAAAAATCTGGATATGGTCCAGGATCTTTCTGTCTTTTTCTTCCTCCTGTGTGGATTTTATATTTTCTCTTTTGCTGCCCCACCTTCAGGCATGGTGTCCCAGTGACCATATCTAGATGAAGATGACTGGGAAGAAAAGATTGAATTTGAGTGAATCAGCAATCAAATGGGGCCCAAATTACTATCAGTAAAGGTAACAATATTTTCTGCATTTCAGAGGTAGATTCTATAATTATGTGTGAGCAACTTTGATGCATAAATATGTTTTTGTTCTGATAACACAGCTATGATTCAGTCTTGTAACAAAGCATTTTCTGTTTGCCATGGCCCTTTTATTCCTAAGTACAGAGGCAATTTGGCTCTAAGGTTGGTCAAATACAACCTTGCACTATAATTCCCAACCATTTTCTCTAACATTCATTCTTGCAGCTGAATCTGGATGCATTCTTCCAGATTTCTATTACTTTATATGATTTGTCTTACAGAGACCTGTTTATTGTTTCTTGCTATTTTGAAACACATAAGAAGCTTTTCTGACACACACACACCTGCACACAGACACTCTCTAGTTCTGGGTGATATTACCTGTTTAAATACTTAACACAATTTTAGCCCATCTTATGACCCACTAAGAAAGATAATGTTCTAATATATCATTGTTTTTTTCTTTTGGCCTTGTGAAAAATATCTATTACTTTGGCCTTAGGTTAATTTAAGCCTGTGCCAATGTCTACAATGGGTTTTCCTTCAATGTATGAAAGCCAATTGGCAAAATAATGTAGTGAGCCAAGTTGGGAGAGAGAGTTTATTCATCTAAAAAAAAATGCTCTGTGTCAGGTTACAGGCTAGACATTTCAAGAAGCTGAGAATGAGTGTGTCAAATTCTTAAGAAGGAACCCAACACAAACAGAAATAATTGCCACATAGGGTGACAATAGGCTACCTCAACATCATGAACAAGCTCTGATGGAAAAACAGATGTATTGAGAAGATATATTAAGCATGCCTTGGAGAGCAAAAAGATACTTTATAACAGAGAGTACATTTGAACTCAATCTATCAAGTTAAATAGAATCTAACTAATTGTAAAGGTGGTGTAAGGATCTTTCTGAAACAAAAGTCACAAGGGAAAACGGTGTGGATTTTGAAAGAAGACCAGAGTTCTGTGTGACTGGAACAAAGAGTTGTGGGAAATGATGACTAGGAGAGGTCAAGGTAGGGAATTTGAAAGATGTGAAGGTAACTCAGGACAGGAAAGTCAGGGGTCAGATGGTAATGCAAGTTTCATGCCATGCTAATGCATTTTAATATCATGCCTTTCTTTCATACAAGGGGAATATATATATATATATATGTGTATATATATATGTATATATATATATGTATGTATATATATATATAGCTCTGGTTGAGGCTTATGGAGACAGAAAATGTGTGGATATTTTTTACTTGGGAAAAATAAGTAAATCAAAATAACTATAAAACAATAATAATATAAAAGATTGGGAATAAATGTTAAAAACAATGGGAAAATATATTGAAGTTTCTTTTTAATTATTTTCTTTTGATGAGAATGAAAAATAATCTACATTAAGATTTTAATTTGGGGGGTCAGATAACCCAACTTTTAAAATTTTGAATGCCATCTTTCAAAGCAATGTGGAAGGTGGCCTCTCCTAGCAATGGCTAGCTCCAGGGAGTTTCATTCTACCAAAACTTTTCACAAGGGGCCTTCCTATTATGTTGGAAAAGTTACTGACTTCTTGTTTCAAATGTACCCAGTTTAAAATTGTTCTTTGACAACTCAGTAGCTCAGTAACATAGGCAACATTTCTGAACTCTGTATTAGTTGTCTATTGCTGCATGACAAATGCAGAAGAAAAATAATCCACAGAAACAACAACAAAAAACTAATAGATTAAAATACTTATTATCTTTTCTATCTGTCATAAATTTGGGAGTGTCTTAGCAAGAGGATATTAACTCAAGTCTCTTGTAAGGATTCATACAGAATGCAGTCACAATGGCAGGGGCTCTCAGTCTCTGTTGGCCAGAGGTCTCCATTCTTTGCCATATGCTTCTATCCCTAAAGCTGTTTGAGTGTCCTCATAATATGGCTGTTGGCTTCCCCATAGTGAGTGACCCTAACGAGAGCAAGGAAGTAGCCACAATTTCTGTTATAACCTAGTTTTGGAAGTGACATGACACCTCTTCCACCATATTCTGTTCATTACAAGAGAGTCACTAGGTCCATTTCAAATTCAAGGAAGAAAAATTAAATTTCAACTGTGGAAGGAAGGAGTATCACCGAATTTGTGGGCACACTTTAAAACCACCATATGGTCTAAGTTTGAATGTCTGTATTTGTAAAATGGAAATAGAAATATGTATATAAATGAGATAATGTAATTATTGTTAGCTCTGTGAGAGTCAGCTATAAAAAAAAAAAAAACACCTCAACTCTTCCCTTCCCCACCCATCTTTTATTCTCCAACTTACTCCTTTTCTTCCTTCCTTTAATTCTTCTTGTTACTGTTGTCATTATTGTCATGATCATCATTTTTATTGTATCCTGGCCTTTTTTTGAAGATATGTTATGTGACTTAGTAAACTTCGAAATGGAAGGTGGAAGAGCTTTCTCTGATTCATGCTGACTATAGGTAATTTAGTGAATACTTTCATGGGCAAAGCACTCTTTCAAGTGCTATAAATAAATGTCTATTTATATCATCCTCACAACATATGACTAGGCAACATTGCTCTTTTTTTTTTTTATGATAAAGTAACATAATGGAGTTATTTCATGACTGGCTCCAAGTGATCATCTGTGAAATGGTGAATGCAGAGTTTAAACTCAGACCATCCACTGCCAAAGCCATAGTCTGCCACAGGTCCCTCAATCTATATGCATTTTGGAAAATTATAGAACACAAATGGGAGAAACACGATATAGAAAAACATAAACAACTTCAGAACATTTTATGAACTTTGTTTAGATTTTTTAAAATTTATAAACAAGTAAAGATGATAGAACTAAAATAAGCAAACAAAAATTAAGTGGGAAAACCACAGTGATCAGGGATTGTGCATAGTCTTTATTGATTTGGAGATACATTGTTCTGCAAAGGAAGCATTTATAAAACTTGCATTCTCATGAAATTTTAACATAGCCCCATGTAGTTAGAAATCTAGCTCTATAAAAGTTGTTACTAAAACAAAAAAGGTTTCAAACTTTAGTTTTCAATATACTGTAGTATATATAATAGCATCTGTACACGTGAAACAATAAACTGGCTATTTATATTACTTTATCTCCCCATCTTTGGAATATAATTATTTCATCAATACCTTTTTGCTAAGGAATGTACACATCCCTACATTTTGGAATTTTTGTTGCAAGTACTTACAGTTTTTACTTGTTAATTGAATTTTTATCTCCACAACATTTGAGTAAATTATGATGATTCAAAACAAAAGTATGAAACTGTCATCAAGAGAAGAAAGTTTTCAAATAATTTTATTATGTCCCATAAATCCAGGGAGATAGCATTACATCATAAATTAAATATTATTTTTAGTGAGATAGAGGAACTGATTTTCAGTAAAAGCACTCTTCCTAACTAGCAGTGAGACTTTGGAAAACTCATTTAAACTTGATGGACCACCACTAATAGCATTTTTCACTGTGAAAAGAGTTTCTGTGGATTATTAGATCTACAACATGAATAATTAGTAAGTTTAGCAAATAAGAAGTACTAATAAGTTAAAAGGACAGTATCAGCACTGTACATCCTTTAGCAGGTTGTATTTTGTAGCTGTGCAATGTGTGTGTCTGTGTGTGTGTGTGTGTGTGTGTGTTTCAGCTTTTTAGGTGGTCCAGGTAATTTTGTAGATACAGTCTGATTTAACTTCTGTTACAATTTCTTCTTCAACAAACGAGATTGTTTATTCAAAATACTCAGTATAGCACCAAGATTTCTAAAGCCTTTACATTAAAATAATGCAGGTAGCATAAGACTGATAAAAGTAACGTGGCCTGTAGACACTGCTTTAAATGTGTCGCAGAGATTCTGGTATGTTGTGTCTTCGTTCTCATTGATTTCAAATAACATCTTTATTTCTGCCTTCATTTCATTGTTTATCCAGTCAACACTCAAGAGCCAGTAGTTCAGTTTCCGTGAAGCTGTGCGGTTCTGAGTTAATTTCTCAATTCTGAGTTCTAACTTGATTGCACTGTGGTCTGAGAGACTGTTTGTTATGATTTCCATTCATTTGCATTTGCTGAGGAGTGATTTACTTCCAATCATGTGGTCAATTTTAGAGTAGCTATGATGTGGCACTGAGAAGCATGTATATTCTGTGGATTTGGGGCGGAGAGTTCTGTAAATGTCTGTTAGGTTTGCTTGGTCCAGGTCTGAGTTCAAGTCCTGAATGTCCTTGTTAATTTTTTGTCTTGTTAATCTAATATTGACAATGGGGTGTTAAAGTCTCCCACTATTATTGCATGGGAGTCTATGCCTCTTTGTAAATCATTAAGAACTTGCCTTATGTATCTCAGTGCTCCTATATTGGGTGCATATATATTTAGAATTGTTAGCTCTTCTTGTTGCATTGATCCTAAATGCCCACATGAGAAGCAAGGAAAGATCTAAAATTGACACCCTATCAGCAAAATTGAAAGAGCTAGAGGAGCAAGATCAAAAAAACTCAAAACCTAGCAGAAGACAAGAAATAAGTAAGATCAGAGCAGAACAGAAGGATATAGAGAAACAAAAAAACCCTTCAAAAAATCAATAAATCCAGAAGCTGGTTTTTTGAAAAGATCAACAAAATAGACCACTAGCCAGATTAATAAAAAAGAAAAGAAAGAATAATCAAATAGATGCAATAAAAAACGATAAAGGGGATATCACCACAGATTCCACAGAAATACAAGCCATCATCAGAGATTATTACAAACAACTCTATGCACATAAACTAGTAAACCTAGAAGAACTGGATAAATTCCTGGACACTTGCATGCTTCCAAGCCTAAACCAGGAAGAAGTCGAAACCTTGAATAGACCAATAACAAGTTCTGAAGTTGAGGCAGCAATTAAGAGCTTGCCACCCCAAAAAAGCCCAGGTCTAGATGGGTTCACAGGCGAATTCTACCAGACATACAAAGGGGAGCTGGTACCATTCCTTCTGAAACTATTCCAAACAATCCAAAAAGAGGGAATCCTTCCCAAATCATTTTATGAGACCAACATCATCTTGATACCAAAACCTGGCAGATACTCAGCAAGAAAAGAAAACTTCAGGCCAATATCCATGATGAACATAGATAAAAAAGTCTTCAATAAAATACTGACAAACCAATTGCAACAGCACATCAAAAAGCTTATCCACCATGATCAAGTGGGCTTCATCCCGGGGATGCAAGGCTGGTTCAACATACGCAATTCTATAAACGTAATTCATTACATAAACAGAACCAAGGACAAAAACCACATGATTATCTCCATTAATGCAGAGAAGGCCTTTGACAAAATTCAACAGCCCTTTATGCTAAAAACCCCCAATAAACTAGGTATTGTTGGAATGTATCTCAAAATAATAAAAGCTATTTACGACAAACCAACAGCCAATATCATACTGAATGGGCAAAAACTGGAAGCATTCCCTTTGAAATCGGGCACTAGACAAGGATGCCCACTCTCACCACTCCTATTCAATAGAGTATTGGAAGTTCTAGCCAGAGCAATCAGGCAAGAAAAAGAAATAAAGTGTATTCAAATAGGAAAGGAGGAAGTCAAATTGTCTCTATTTGCAGACAACATGATTGTATATCTAGAAGACCCAATCGTCTCAGCCCAAAATCTCCTGAAACTGATAAGCAACTTCAGCAAAGTCTCAGGATACAAAATCAATGTGCAAAAATCACAAGCATTCCTGTACACCAATAACAGACTTAAAGAGAGCCAAATCAAGAAGGAACTGCCATTCACAATTGCTACAAAGAGAATAAAATACCTAGGAATACAACTAACAAGGAACATAAAGGACCTCTTCAAGGAGAACTACAAACCACTGCTCAACAAAACAAGAGAGGAAACAAATAGATGGAAAAGCATTCCATGTTCATGGTTAGGAAGAATCAATATCATGAAAATGGCCATACTGCCCAAAGTAATTTACAGATTTAACACTATCTCAATCAAGCTACCAATGACCTTCTTCGCAGAACTGGAAAAAACCACCTTAAACTTCATATGGAACCAAAAGAGAGCCCGCATAGTCAAGTCAATTCTAAGCAAAAAACAAAGCTGGAGGCATCACACTACGAGACTTCAAACTATACGACAAGGCTACAGTAATCAAAACAGCATGGTACTGATAACAAAACAGACATATAGACCAATGGAACAGAACAGAGGCCTTGGAGGCAACACAACACATCTATAATCATCCGATCTTTGACAAACGTGATGAAAGCAATAGGAAAGGAGTCCCTGTTTAATAAATGGTGTTGGGAAACCTGGCTAGCCATGTGGAGAAAGCAGAAACTGGACCCATTCCTGACACCTTACACTAAAATTAACTCCAGATGGATTAAAGACTTAAACATAAGACATAACACCATAAAAACCCTAGAAGAAAATCTAGGCAAAACCATTCAGGAGACAGGCGTAGGCAAGGACTTCATGACCAAAACACCAAAAGCATTGGCAACAAAAGCCAAAATAGACAAATGGGACCTAATCAAACTCCACAGCTTCTGCACAGCAAAAGAAACAGTCATTTGAGTGAATCGGCAACCAACAGAATGGGAAAAAATTTTTGAATCTACCCATCTGACCAAGGGCTGATATCCAGAATCTATAAAGAAATAAAACAGATTTACAAGAAAAAAAACAAGCCCATTCAAAAATGGGTGAAGGATATGAACAGACACTTTACAAAAGAAGACATACATGAGGCCAAAAAACATGAAAAAATGCTCATCATCACTGGTCATTAGAGAAATGCAAATCAAAACTATATTGAGATACTATCTCACACCAGTTATAATGGTGATCATTAAAAATTCTGGAGACAACAGATGCTGGAGAGGATGTGGAGAAATAGGAACACTTTTATACTGTTGGTGGGATTGTAAATTAGTTCAACCATTGTGGAAGACAGTGTGGTGATTCCTCAAGGACCTAGAAATAGAAATTCCATTTGACCCAGCAATTCCATTACTGGTATATATCCAAAGGATTATAAATCGTTCTACTATAAGGACACATGCACACGAATGTTCATTGCAGCACTGTTTACAATAGCAAAGACCTGGAACCAACCCAAATGCCCGTCGATCATAGACTGTACAGGGAAAATGTGGCACATATACACCATGAAATATTATTCAGTCATCAAAAGCGATGAGTTTGGGTCCTTTGTAGGGACATCGATGAACTTGGAAACCATCATTCTCAGCAAACTGACACAAGAACAGAAAATCAAACACCATGTGTTCTCACTCATAGGCGGGTGTTGAACAATGAGAACACATGGACACAGGGAGGGAAGCATCACACACTGGGGTCTTTCGGGGGGAAATAGGGGAGGGACAGTGGGCGTGGGGAGTTGGGGAGAGATAGCATGGGGAGAAATGCCAGATGTAGGTGATGGGGAGGAAGGCAGCAAATCACACTGCCATGTATGTACCTATGCAAAAATCCGGCATGTTCTTCACATGTATCCAAAAACCTAAAATGCAGTAAAAAAAATTTTTTTAAAGTAACATGGCCGAAAAATCACCTAATTGATTAGAAAGTTACTCAGTCTTTTCACAATATATGTTGTTTTATGACATAAGGACACACCTGTCTTTTCACAGGTTTTTTTTTTTTTAGTTTTCCTATTTTTTGCATAACTGTTAAGAAATTAAAATCCCCATTATATTTCTCATTGAACTAGTCTACTCATGTTACACCCATAGTGAATATATCAGGTTGATGAGAGCAACTGTAGCAAACCAATATTTATTTCTCTCTCATTTCTAAGTTATGAATTCAGCCAATTGCACTGTATAATTTAGAAAAGATAAATGCCTTGTGATAGATCTAAAAGTGCTTAACAAACATCATTGTAATTCTAAAAAATGCTTTTACTGTCTAATTCCAGCTTCTGCCAAAAATACCTATGGATCACTTTTAATACACTGTGGTATATGCTTAAACCTTAACACAATGGGAAAAAGACTACAGCTTAATATTGAGTGAGGCAATATTGGATTCTTTGGGTCTGTTACAGTATACTCTTGTGCTGAAGCTTGTTTCATTAAGTCTTATTTCATTTCATTGGCATTTAACAAAAAGGTGTTTTGATTTCTTACCCCTTTCAGGTGCAGCTGCATTTTTATCTCTTTACTCTTCTTGTAGGTGTTTCAAAATATTCACTCAAAATAATTGAAAATAGGAAGCAATGGGAAATTTTAAAAAGGGTAATAATACCTGAAGTTGGGTATATCCTCAAACAAAATAAAATAAAATTCTTTGCTTTATTAGCAAGCCCTCCTTCTCAACATATTTGTTACATTTTCTATAGAAAAAGAAAATATGGAGTTTAAAACTTCACTGTTTTATGCAAATTATAGTATTAAGAAGGCAATTATTGATGTAGGATATTTTCTTGACCTCTTCATGGGACTTGGTGACAGCGGTGCCCTGTTTACTCAGACCACCCTGCTCAACCTCTCAAGAGAGGGAGCATGCCAGTGAATGAGTACAGCCACTGGAACAAATGAGTGCAAGATCCACCAGGTAGCCTGGCAAGAGGAAACTCTGTTCACTCAGATCTGTGGGGCTCCCGCCAACATGGGAGGGACTATACAAGTGGAACAGGTTCAGGAACTGGCCATCCACTTCAGCACTGGCAGGAGCAAGCTCCATGCAGGCCCAGCAGTGGCATCCAACTCAGGTGCCTGTGACCCTAAGGCCCCAGGTGGTGTGTTACAATACTCTCTTAGCCGCGCCATCCACAGATAGCAGTGTGTTATCAGCTCAGTGGGCCATTTGCGACTTTACATGGGACAGCTGACCAATTCCAGCAGAGCAAAGGGCCAGTGTGACAGCCTTTTAGGATGCCTGCACTTGGTGCCTCCCAAATTCTTGTCAGTGCCCAGAGGAATGAGGTCACATGGATGAATGGAAGGATGGTGAATGTGGAGAATTTTACTGCTTGATGAAAGAGACCCTCAGTGGAGAGGGGAGCTGGAAAGAGGACAGGAAGTGCAGGTCCCTCTGCCTGGAAGTCAAGCTGCCTCTCTGCCTCTGTCTTCTGAAGTCAATTGCTTCAGCCAGCTGCTGTCTGTGAAGCCAAAGTTGCCTCTTCCTGACATCCAGTTCTTCACCCTGACGTTCAGCTGCTTCTCCTCTGTGCCAGTTATGTCTGGGGTCTTTGTAGGTATAGGATGGGAACAGGATGGGTCATAGGTATTTGGAAAACGCAACATTGGATTTGTAAAAAGACATTATTTGGAAAGAACCTACCAGTAGAGGGCGGCCGCACAGGGATAGAAGTTCACACTTTGAGCCACAGGCTTCAGGCTTTTTGGCTTGAGGTGGGGCTCCACCAGGAGCCTGCTCCTGTCTGCGAAGAGGTTTTCTGCCTCCTGTCGCTATCATTATGATACACATAAGATAGTTACTGCTAATTTAGATTATCATTAGATCTACCTGAATGTCCTAATAGAATATCTCCTTGTTTATTCATTTGTTTGTTTACTTAACAGCTCTTAAGTCGATATTATATGCTAGGCACTACACAAGATCCTGGATATAGATAATAAGCAATAAAGGAAAATATTATTCTCCTTGGTCTTACCCTCTTATAAGTTAAACAAATACTATATAATAATTGCAGAAATACATGTGCACAGGTGGTAAAAATTCTTTGAAGGAAGAATAATCAGCTTCATAGGAGCATTTAATGATGGAGTCTGAACAAGACAACAAAGTTTACCAAAGGAAAATAAAAGATACCAAAGAAAGAAATGGATGCTAGACAGAGGAATAGCGGGAATACATTCTATGTGCAAACATCCTGTAGACTTGTATTTTCAGAAGACTTATGGAAGGGTCTTGGCGGGTTTGAGAGAAAGAGATAACCAGCATGGTGCTTAAGACTTAAGATAAAGACCACCTATAATGCAATTTAAGAAAATAGTAGAAAGCATATCATGTAGGAATTCATAGACCATAGTAAGTATCTTGTCCTTATCCTATAAGGAAGGAAAAAACGTTGAGAAGTTTTAAACAGAGAATATGGAGTGATTTATATGTGTTTGTGTGAGTCCATAATATTTGCCTTTTGCAAAGGACATCTCTGTTTCAGGAGCAAGAATGCATTTTTTCCTAATAACTTCATGAATAATGATTATTTCTGTTTCTGTTTACATTTTGAAACTTCAGTATAATTGCTTTTACATTGGAAAACTCATTGAAAGTGAGATATCATACTATGTTTTAAAAATATGAAACTATAATGATATGAAGCTATATATAATAACATTTAAAAACAAAAGCACCAGGTTCGGATAACTTTGTATGTAAATTTTACCTAACATTTACAAAAGATAATACCAATTCTCTACAACGTTTTCTAGAGAATAGAAGCAGAGGAAATTCTTTCTAAATCATTAAAGTTAGCATTACCCTAATACCAAAACGAGGCAAAAGCGTTACAAGAAATGAAAAGTATAGACCAATATCTCTCATGAAGATAGAAGCAAATATCTTCAAAATATTCATAAATTGAATCCAACAAAGTTTAAAAATCATTACACTCTGTGACCAAATGGGATTTATTCCAAATATGCAAGTCTTCTTCATTATTTGAAAAATAATGTACAGTAATCTATCACAACAACAGACTCAAGAAGAAAAATCATTTGTAAGTGTATGCAGAAGAAAACATTTGATGAAGTTCAACACATGTTTATGACAGAAACATTTAGTAAAATACTAATAAAGAGGAACTTCCTCAACTTTATAAAAAAGATCTCCAAAAAGCCCATGCTACCATAACGCTTAATGGTGAGAAAATTGATGATTTTCCCCTGCGGTTGAGAGCAAGATAGAACTGATCCTTCCCACCACTCCTAGTCAACATTTTACTAGAAATCCTAGCTAAAACAATAAAATAAGGAAAGAAAAGAAAAGATGTGCATACAGAAAAGGAGAAATAAAAATGTCTTGTTTTGCCTGTATAAAATATATCAAAGACTATATATTAACAATACTTACATATATGTTTATATATGTGTATCTATGTGTATATATATGCATGTATGTACACACACACAATCGTGTCACATAATGACATTTAGGTCAATGATGGCTTACCTGTATGACAGTGGTCCCATAAGTTTATAATGAAGGTACCCTAAATAGGTGTTCCAAGTTTTATCTTTTATGTCATATTTTTACTGTACCTTATCTATGTTTAGACATGTTTCAGTTCACAAATACTCATCATTGTGTTAGAATTGCCTACAGTATTCAGCATAGTAATAAGCTGTACAGGTTTGTAGCCTAGAAGCCATAGGCCATACTATATAGCCTACATATATAGTAGGCCATACCGTCAAAGTTTGTGTTAGTGCATACTATGATGTTCACATAACAGACAGAATCACTACATTCTCAGAATGTACTGACATTTTTAGATAACTCTCGAGTATATGACTATATATATGTGTGTATGTGTATATGTATATATATATATACACACACACCCACATCAATATATATATGAACTCTTAAAATTAATAAACAGTAATTGCAAGATTGCAGGATATGCAATTAGTATACAAAAGTCAATTGCTTTCCCATATGCCAGTAATGGACAATTGAAATTTGAAATTAAAGGGAAAAATACATTCTGTTTACCTTGACACTCACAAAAATGAAATACTTAGGTAGAAAATAACAAAATATGTATAAGATCTATATGAGAAAAACTAGAGCTCTGATCAAAGGAATCAAGGAACTAATTCAATTAAGAGACAGCCCATATTTATGGATAGGAAGATAATATTCTTAAGATGTTAGTTTTCTCAACTTGATCTGTAGATTCATATTGTTTAAATAAAAAACACAGCAAATTACTTTGTGGGTATCAACAAATGAATTTTAAAATGTATGTGAAAAGGCAAAAGATCCAGAATAATCAACACAGTATTGAAGAATCAGAACAAAGTCACAAGACTGATACTATTCAATTTCAAGACTTACTGTAAAGCTACGCTAATGATGCCAGCGTGATATTGGTATAAGATTGGGCAAATAAATCAATAGAACAAAATAGGCTAGAAATAGAACACACAAATATAGTCAATTGATCTTTGACAAAGGAGCAAAAGCAGTACAATACAGTAATGATAGTCTTCTCAACAAATGGTGCTGGAACAAATGAACATTCACATGCAAAAAAAAGTTAATCTATACACTGACCTTACACCTTCTACAAAAATTTACTAAGATAGAACACATATCTAAGTGCAAAACACAAAATAAAACTTTTAGAAGATTATATATGAGGAAATCTGAATTGACTTTGGTTGGACAATGAGTGTTTAGATGCATCAAGAATGTAAACCATGAAAAAAAATTGCTAAGTTGCACCTCATTTTAATTAGAGATGCATTATCTGTGAGAGTCCCGAGAGGACAAGCAAGCCACACAAAATTTTTGCAAAACACATGTAGGATAAAGAACTGGTATTCAAAATATAAAAAGAACTCTTAAAATTCAACAGTTAGAAAACAACCCAATTTAAAAAATGTGTCAAACAGCTAGCACAGGAGGTTGAATTGGAAGGATCACCTGATCCTGGGAGTTTGAGACCGCAGTGAACTGTGATTGAGCCACTGCACTCTAGCCTGGGCAACTGAGCGACACTGTCAAAAAAAAAAAAATTGGGGACGGGTGAAGACTTTAACAGACACTTCACTAATGAAGATACAGATGGCAAATAAGCATATGTAGATACATTCAATGTCATATATCATCACAAAATTTCAAATAAAAACAGCAATGAGAGATCAATACACCCGTGTTATAATTGCTGAAACCTGACACTGACAACACTTATTTATTGCTGTTGGAAATGCTGAAGGGCTGAGTCACATGGGAAGGCAGTTTGGCAGTTTCTTACAAAACTAAACATATTCTTTCTGACTAAATGATCCAATATTAACATTGCTTGGCATTTACCCAAAGGAAGTGAAAACTTACATCTATACAAAATCCTGTGCACAAAAGTTAGTAGCAGTTTTATTAGTAATTGTGTAAAAATAGAAACAACTGTGATATCCTTTAATATGTCATGGAAAAAGAAATATTGTCATTCATTCTTCCTCTACAGAGCAAAGATTGTTAAAAAATCACTTCGATTTTAAGAGATTGGCAAGTATCTTAAATCCCGTCTGCATAATTAAAGAAACAAATATGAACAGTGTGCTAGAAGATGAAACAGTCAAACTCAAAATAAAATTTTTATAAATTGTATTCACTGCTTTCTTTAAAACACATATACAGTTGATATAAACTGTCAGGTTAAGAATAAAAATGTTTTATTGTGTAAATGGTGTAAATGAATTATATAATATCCTTCATTTCCTAAAAAGATAATAATACCTACTCTTAGAGTCACTTAATGAGTAAAAAGGAAATAATGTATGTAAAATGTACTTGATAAGTTTTGTTTTCTTTTACAGCTCCTGTGTATATTGAAACACACAGGCACACGCATACACATGCGAAACTGAGCTTCTATTTACAGCTTTCTAAGTCAAGCTAGGGAAAAAGCACAGCCTTTATGAGGAGTGGAGATAAATTAGCTAAATACTAATTTGTTTGTACCTAGACTGAAAGCCTTCAATCCACTGTATAGGTAGGTTGTATGTAGTACACACTCTGAAAATGTAAAACATCCCACAGTTCCAGATTCTGTAAATGTCATGACATTCTTTTATTCACAGGGGTGAGCGCTGAGAATGTCTGGAAGAAAGAGGCAAAGATCTACACAGGGAGTGGTCAAACACTTTCATTTCCTGGGAATAGCATAAAAGCTTTTGCAATCTAGATAAGCCTCTTTTCATAGATTGAATCCACTCCAAAGGGCATGTGAACTGTTGATAGCCATCGACTCCACAAACCAGTTTATTTTCTCAATTCCAATGCTTCGTGTGTCTAATATCCACTTTCATTTTCCACTCTTAGTGGAAATCATGTTGATATTGTGCTGGTGTCAGTTGAAATGTGCAAATGGAAACTTATAAGGAAATTTGTTCTGACGCTATAAACAGTAAATAATTTTAGTCTGTTTATACTGATGAGGAAATTGATGTGTCTCCTTTGTTATTTCCTTCTCTCTGTTGTTATTACTGGCATCTCATTCTGAAAGCACAGTGTGTGAAAAATGATAGTGGTTGTTTGGATGTTTTATAGGAGAGGTCAGTTTATTTTTTTCTTTTGCTTTATTAATAAAAAATATTTTCCATATATATGTGGTATGTATGAGTACTTGTTACATGCATAGAATGTGTAATGATCAAGTTTATGTTTTAAGTGGTGTATAGCCACCGGGCCTGAAGAAAGCTTGATAGCACTGGAACTTATGATCTATCCCTTGTCTTCTGGGGTGGCTAACAGCAGTCCTTACGTTACACATCCAACTCCAAATCCCACATAGTCAGTTAGAAACATCACAGGTGCTTCACTTCAGGATGAAAGCTCCATACTCATGGCAAGGTAATTCTTTTTATTTAATATTCAAAAGAGAAAATGCTTATTTGTAGCTATCTCCAGCCAGGAAATGAGTTTAGTACAGGTATAATCTAACCATGTGGAATTTACATTCTAGATGCAAACATAAATGTCAATTGAATAAACTATTGATATAATGTTTACATATATAATCACTTGCAGCAGTGTTATAACAATGTTATTAAGAAGAAAACAAAATGCTGGGGTAGAAAAGGTTAATGGTATGAGGTGGGCAATATTTACTGTAGGAAGGGTCTCAGCAGAGTTCTGTTAAACGTAACATTTAGGCTAAAACATACGAAAGAAAGCAAATGGGAGAGGAAGAGGGGAATCTTTCAAGCAGAAGTAAAATCAGGTCAGCAATCTCTGAGCTATAAAGACCTTAGTATGCTTCAAAATCTAAGAAAAATAAGATTAACAAGGTGAGAGTCTATGAGTAAAGGTGGAAATTATGCAACATAGAGTTGAATAAACAGTGAGTCAAGTAATAAGAACTGGCTTATCAAAGGTTTAGGAGTGAAGTTTCATGCTTATTTTTTATGCACTGCCTGACCATTGAAATATTTAAACAGGAAGCAACAGATTTATCTTTAGATTTAAAAAAATTAATCTTTACTACTAAATTATAAATGGATTACAATAGGCTTTGGCTGAGAGTATTCAAGTGTAAGAAAATGCTGGCCTAGATAATGATAGAACAGTGTGGAGAAGGTGTGGAAAGCAGGACCTATTCAAGACCTGATCTGGAAACTGAACTGAAAAAATGTGCTGAAGGATGGCATGTAGAAATGAGAAAAAGCATGTAGTTGGCATTGACATCTGGATTTCAGGTTTGAGAATTTGGAATGTCGTGGCTTCATTTTCTAAGGCAGGAATGCTTAAAGCAGACACAGTAGAAATAAAAGTCATTTTATAGTTAAATTAAGTTTGACATATCTCAGAATCAACTAAAATAGCAAGTACCGATGCATATTTTTGTTATTCAGGTGAAAGTTAGTAGAGTAGCATCAGCTAAAAAGGTTATTTATCTCAAGAATGAAAGAGGTTCCCTTGAGAAGAAGGAGAAAGAGGGAAAAAAAGCACAGGATGATATTCTAAGCAACTCAAGTTAAGTGTTTGAAAATAGTTTACATCCTATGCCTTTTTGATTTATCCAGGTACATATGACATATGACAGAAAATTGTGTATGTGTGTGTATGTGTCTGTGTGTGTATGTATGTAAATTCTCTCCATATATAGACTCTTTAATTTAGCTGTTTGTCTTTTATTGCTGTTGAAATACTATAGACCACATCCTAAGTTTAAAACCATATTTCTTTAAGGAAAAAAAAAACCCTCATAGTTTATGAAACCTTGGAGCAACCCAGATTTTTCTATTCAACACTTGGATTTTCACTGAATAATGCACAAGTTTAGTTTCTTTTGGCTAGCGGAGGCAAAAATTGAAATTGTAAAAGCTAGGCCACAGAGGAAGAGAGGTTTTTTTTTCTCCAGCAAAATATGTACAAACCTAATTTTGCTTTGCAATTTCTATTTGCCTCTGCCAAAGGCACACTTTTCAGGAATAATTCTGTATATAAATCCCTTTATAATGCTGATGCTTGAGGTAAGGGTGTTCCAGCCAGATAAGTAGAGAAGCCAACCTTTTTAGGAGATCAATGTGTTATAACAGATTTTGACTGAATATGGTAGTTGTGTTTGGGGAAAAAATAGAATCAGAGTGTTTTCACAGATAAAAAGAACTTTACTATCTATCTAGTCTCAATTTTACAGAAAAAGAAATTGAAGTTCTCAAAGGTTCAGTTGATTCCTCAAGGTCACATAGCTCATTAGTGGCAAATGTTTAACTTGAACTCAAATTTTCAGATTGGGGCCACTGTATCATACAACCTAATTTGACCCAGCACACATAAGTATCTGATGACTAGTTACTGCATCAATGTGTTTCTACTGAGTCTGTTTGACTTTTGGCAAAATAGCTGCTTAATTGGAGGTATAATACTTTCTGTAAAGTAAAATATATCTTAAAGTCTACAGGAGGTCTCTTCAGAGTTTATTGGATTGTCTTGGGGAAGAGGCTAATCCAAATGCAGTTTTTCTTTCTTCAACTGCACTAGATGTCATTCCTCCTAGGTTTTGACCAACTGCTTCTTTGACTCTGTAACTCTGAAATTAAGAATATCGGGGTTTATAGAAGCAAAAAATCAATCATATCCACCTCACACATTGCTTTAAAATTTTTTAAATTGCAGATGTAGGAGCAGCTTTGGATAAAATCACAGTACATAAATTCAGATGTGCAAGAATTACATTTTTTTCTATAATTGATTGTATTTATTTTTAAAATTCCTTTTAAGTTTTATTCTTATAGACTTAGAGGTATGAGTGCAGTTTTGTTACATAAATATATTGCATAGTGGTCAAGTCAGGGCTTTTAGTATACCCATCATCCAAATATTAAACATTGTACCGAATAGGTAATTTTTCATTCCTTATCCCCTTGCTAGCCTCCCACCTTTACAAATCTCCAATGTCTATTATTGCATTATGTATGTCCATGTGTACCCATTGCTGAGCTCACATTTGCAAATGAGAACATGTAGTATTTGACTTTCTGTTTGTGAGTTATTTCACTTAGGATAATAGCCTTCAATTGCATCCATGTTGCTGAAAAATGACATAATTTCATTCTTTATATGGCTGAGTAGCATTCCATGGTATGCGTATGCCACAATTTTCTTTATCCAGTCATCTATTGATAGACACTTAGGTTGATTTCATACCATTGCTATTGTGCATAGTGCTGCAAAAGACATGTGAGCTCAGGTGTCATTTTTCTATAATGATTTATTTTGGTTTTGGTAGATACCAAGTAGTGGGTTGCTGGATTAAATGGTAGTTCTGTTTTTAGCTCTTTGAGAAATCTCCATATTGATTTTGATAGAGGTTGTACTAATTTACATTGCCACTGAGTATAAGCATTCTTTTTTCTTCACATGCTTGCAAAAGTCTCTTGTTTTCATATATATATATATATATATATATATATATATATATATATATATATATAACCGTGTGATATATAACTCTAACTGGTGTAATATGGTTTCTTATTGTGGTTTTAATTTGCACTTCTCTGATGATTAGTGATACTGAGCATTTTTTTTTTCCTATGTTTGTTGGCCACTTGTATGTCTTCTTTTGAAAAGTATCTGTTCATGTCTTTTGCCCACTTTTTGAGGAAGTTACTTGTTTTTTTCTTATTGAGTTGTTTGAGTTCCTTGTAGATATTGTATATTAGTCCCTTGTTGGGTGCATAGTTTACAAATATTTTATCCCATTCTTTAGGTAGTCTATTCATTGATTTATTTTGTTTTGCAGAAGCTTCTTAGTTTTAAGTGACATTTGTCTATTTTTGGTTTGGTTGCATTTGACTTTGAGGTCTTGGTCATAAATTATTTGCCTAGGCCAATGTCCAGAAAAGTTTTTCCTGGATTTTCTTCTAGGAATTTTATAATTTCAGGTCTTACATTTAAGTCTTTAATTCATCTTGAGTTAATTTTTTGCAATTTTTGTTAAGAATCCCAATTCTAACAGTTGTCTAAAATTCAGTCTTGGTCAATTGACTATCTCTAATCATTTCCTGAATCACAAACAGGTTACAGTAGCTTAATCGGTGATACTGAGTAGAACAGGAGTAGAAGTGTGAGGATGAAGGTGTGATGGGTTTTAGGAAGAGGAAAATTGTCATTGTCTGAAACATTCTTGTTATATCTTGCCTTCACTAATTGGCTTGTTTAGACTTCTCCTGAATGCCCCTGCTCCTTACCTGCCACTAATTACTTAAATGCCACTTAAGTTCCACTGATTGGGTGACAAAGATGGGTCTCCCACTGATGAATATTATCTATTGCAACAGTTTCAAAAAATACCCCCTAGACTGTTCAGTAGGCAGCGCTTGGGATCATGTGGCTTTTTCACAATCTATTATGTAATTCAGTGCTGGCCCACATCTCTGCCCTCAGATCCCCAAACCTATTATTGGTTTCTTCTTATCACCATCCCCAGGGATTCCTAGAGGTAGAGACTGGTGAATCATCACCCTCCAAGCTGTCTTTAGTTCCATCGCTAACACTTCTTCACCCACAGAGGTTGTAGCTGAACCTGAGGCACCATGGCATAGTCTGGCAACTCATATATGTTTCCAAAGATGGATTTTAAATTCAAATTATATTAGAATGTAAAGTTTTGCAACCCCAAGTCATTTATTGGGTTTTCTACAGAAGCAACTGTTTGAGGAGTAAGAGCAAGAGATACATGAAAACTGAGTTTTTGCTTTTGTTTTGTTTTATTTTTGTCCATATGTGCTCAAATTTGTATTTGCTATATATATTCAACTGAATATTTCTATCTGTGATGCAAGTATGTTAATTTACTGTAGGATGATTGTTTCCCCAGCTGTGTCATTTGGGTGACCCCACTATGCTACTAATAATTTTTCAATAAACTTTATTTTAGAAAATTTGAAAATATAGTACAGTGGTTTCACATTTACCCCAAGCCTAGTATCTACTCTTGTTATCATGTTACATCACTATAGTGCCCCTGTCAAACTACTAAACTAACATTAGCAGGTTATTATAAACTAAACTCTATACTTTATTCGGTTTTTTCTTGGTTTGTTTCTAAATTTTTGTTGTTATTATTCTAGGATACCGTATTACATTTTAGACATCATGTCTCCTTAAGTTGTTTTTTGACTGTGATAATTTATCAGATTTTTTCTTGCTTTTGATAACGTTGAAAATTGTGAAAAAAAAACTTGTCAGGTATTTTGCAGAATGTTCATTATTTGAGATTTGTCTAGTGCTTTCCTCATAATTAGACTAGGGTTATGTGTTTTTAGAAAGATGACCAGGGAGATGAGGTCCTGTTCTCAGACCAATGAAACAAAAGTTCCCTTATCAACTTGATGTATCACTAATAATGTTAATTTTAATCACCTAGTAAAGGCAATTTTTGTCACTTTGCTCAATTGTAAAGTTGCTTATTTTTCCCTTTCCATTCCATACATTTTGGAAGAAAGTCATTATGTATAGCTCACACTTAAAGGGTTAAAAGTTATGTTCTACCTCTCTGGGAACAGAATCTAGATAAATTATTTAGAATTTTTATGCATGCATTGAAGATTTGTCTCATCCTACTCTCAATGAATTTATTAATTTGATCATTTGTTTATATCAATATGGACTCATGCATATTTATTTTTTCCTATAAATTATCATTTAATACTATTCTATTTTATTGTTCAATACATTCTACAGTTGACCATTTGGAGTTCATTTAGTTGGCTTCCTTGTTCTTTTGTCATATCCCCATCGTATTGATCACTTCTTCATTTTCTGGAACTATAAGATACTCTTGTCTCATTTTGCATATTATTCTCCCCAACCCTGAATCAGCTGTTTCTCTAAAGAGCCTTGGCTCCTTTATTGAAGAATCCTATCTAAAACCAAGATCTTGGTGGTAGATGTACCCATTGTTAAGTGAATGCTATTCCAGCAAGCAGAGCTAGGAAATATGTATATGCACAAATAATTGTACCTGTATATTTTGTATATATTTTCATCAGTATCTATTAAGCTAAACACAGTTATAATAATGCCTCCATTTTAATCCAGCACCACATGGTTCATTCAATAAAGGCTTAGGGCTGATACCTAAAGGGAATCTACATAATAAGTATAAGGAAACATATTACTTAACAGTATGCATGGCTGATATCATGTGGCTTACATATGAGTCAATATCACCTAGTACTTAAGAGCAGAAACTTTGAAACTGCTGTGCTATATTTGAATACTGTCTCTGCCGATTACTAGCTGTGTGACCTCATGCAAATTGCTTAATATCTCCATTCTTCAGTTACCTCACTTGTTAAATGAGGATGATAATAAAACTTAATCTACAGAGTAATGTGTGAGGGTTATACACTCAATCACATGTTAAAGGGCTTAACATATGGTCCTCTGATATACTGTTCATAATTCTTATTATATTAAAATCTTATGTCAAATCATGATTTTATGTTATTACATCAAAACTAGTTTGAAATGCACATACATGAAAGTTAGCTACATATTTGTGACATATAAGTCACTGTTCTAATGGTGTGAGCATAGCTTCATTTTAATAATCAGTGATGATTAAGGAAAAAGAATGAATATACATTAATATTTTATCAAAATCCAGCAAGAAGTGATTTTTGAGGAATTTAAAATTTTCTATCCTGATAGTTTTTCTGAAGAAAACAGCTAAAAGATAGTTATATAAGAGGACTGTTAAAGCATTACTGAGATCACAGAAGAAGATAAGTGGAACAAAATAATAGTTTAATTCAATAAGTTATTTATTCTAAGATTTCTACTAACTGTGCACTATGCTCCTTCGACTGGTCTGAATATACTCACAGGCTTTCTTTATAGCACTTTTAATATATATCACATATCCCATTTCTTTCTGGTTTACTCCCTCAATTTCCTCTATTATTTGGAAACTCTGTTGGGCAAAACGTGCTCTCTCTGCAGCCTGATTGGGGCAGATGATGAGAAAGAACCATGTATTAGTCCATTTTCTCATTTCTATAGATGCCTGAAACTGTGTAATTTATAAAGAAAAGGGGTTTAATTGGTATATGGTTCTTCAGGTTGTACAGGAAGCACAGCACCTTCTTTTGGGGAAGCCTTAGGAAGTTTCCAATCATGGTGGAAGGCAAAGGGGGAACAGGTGTCTGACATGACATGAGCAGGAGCAAGAGAGCAAGTGAGAAGGTGCTACTCACTTTTAAATGACCAGATCTTATGCAAACTCACTCAAGGACAGTACCACGAGGAATGGTGCTAAGCCATTCATGAGAAATCCACTCACATGAAATGTGAGAAATCTACTCACACCTCCCACCAGGCCCCACCTCCGATACTGTTGATAATAATTCAACATGAGATTCGTGTGGGAACACAGATTGAAACTATGTCAAACCATATCCAAGACATACTCCTTGCTATATTCAAATTCTTTAAAAATCTTCAATTAGTGAATATATGCGATGTCTCCATTCTTTACCAAATATAAAGCTATCTCACTCTGACTCAAATTGTAATTTCTTAGTCAGATGCTAACAAACTCCTTGTAAGCTGAGTGGTGTTGGTTTGTAAGGCCAAGGTCCAGTGTGTGCTTCTGTCTGCTCAGCTGTGAAAGCTTCCAACAAATGTGAGAGGGAATTTTCCAGCAGACATCATTCTCTCTCAGCTTTTGGACAGACCCTAATTTCAATAAACCTTTTAACTGTTACTCTTTTCTCTCAGAATATACCTGGAAGATTCTCTGTCACAAAGAGATTTTTAGTGTTAGGGTTGTTTTTTTTTTTTAATAAACACTTAGAATTCTTAATTTCCTGAGCATTTATTCAATCATTTATTCATATATGTTGTCACTAATTGTTTTATTAAACAGATATTGTTAAGCACTAACTTTGTGACCAACATGATGTGGGAATACAAGAAGACAGAGGGGTAAAAAATGGCTCCAGTGTAGTTTATAACATGTAAGAGGGGAGAGAAACTCACAATTAAGTATATAGGTATAAGTTCATAATTATGAGTTGTGATACATGCTGGTTTGGAAAGACTTGTGTTATGAAAGAGTACCTGTAAAATGATATTCAGTTTGTGGGTAGGGACAGTCTCTCTGAAACAGTGCCATTAAAATAAAACATGAAGGAAGATAGGGATAAATTAAATATGGGGGAGTCATAGTTTTATAGGTAGGTAGAGGAATAAGGATGCTCAAGTGAAGTGGGAAAAACTTAATATTTTTAAAGAAAGGAAAGGGACCCAGTGTGGCTAGTGCACCAGGATCAAAGGGTAGTATCACACAACATGAAATTGGAAAGATATTCATCTGCTTAGGCTGCCAAGCAAAATACCACAGAGTGGGTGACTTTAACAACAGAAATTCATATTTTTGCAATTCTAGCTAACTGAAGTTCAAGAGGAAGGTCCAGCAGGTTTGGTTTCTGGTGAGGGCATTTTCCCTGACTTGCAGAAAGTCCCATTCTAGCTGTGTCTTCACACGACTTTTCCTCTGTGTGTGTGGAGCGAGACAGAGAGAGAGAGAGAGAGAGAGATCTTTTCCTCTTCTTATAAGAACACCAGTAAATACAAGATTGGGGCGCCACATTTATGATCTCATTTAACCTTCATTACCACCTTGAAAACCCTATTCCAAATTCAGTTACATTGGTGGCTAGGACTTCAGCATAGCAGTTGAGGAGGAGAGGGAAGCACAAATCAGTCCATAATGAGAATATATAACTGAGATCATGTAAGATTCATAAACCATAGGCACGACTTCATATTAAACTGGGGGAGATATATTAATGAGTTTTCCATTCTATAGCATTACACTGTTGCAAATACTTAAATGTTTGCATAATATCAGTTGTCAAAATTTAGGGTAGTTTTTTTCAGATTTTTATTTCTGCATGTTCTCTGCTTTTTGAATCATGATTGCTGACTTTTCTGAATACTGATATCTTAAAATGAGAGAGAAACAAGTACACACCCTACTTCTACTTTACTGCTTCTGTGAACTTTGGTAATATATTTAATCTTTTTCAGCCCAAGTATCTTCATAATTATGTGGAAAAATCTGCATCCATTTTATAAATTTAGAAAGTACTGAATTCTGTGCTTTCAAATCAATTAGCATACATTTTAAAAGTTCAACCATTTTGTATAAAATTGCTAACAGACATTAATCATTTTTCTGTTTTCTTGGAGTATGTTGAACTTAATGAATACCTTTATTTTATTTTCCATTCTTTTGTGAAGATCTTTTTTTTCTTAATATGCTGAGTATCTCCATGTTCACTGTGTTCTGATTCCTCGTGTCTACTTTTTGTTTTCTCTTGCCGTTTCTTTCACTACATGCTATCACTTCTGTCTGCTTAATGAATGAACCTGCCTATTTTCATTTTTTCTATACCTGATCAATTGTTTCTCTTAATCTGGTTTGTGCATATAAAACAGATTATCAATCTTAAAATTATTGTCTGTATTGTGTTACATAAATTCTAAGTTTAATTATTCATATATATGCCCACAGCATGTAACTTGTAGTATAATTTTTGAGGCATCTATTTTGGCAATCAATATGCCTTTGATGAGACTTCCTTTATTGTTCTCAGTTGCTAAGGAGATACTACTTAGTTTGAAAGATTGGTAGGGTAAGGTTAAGATATTTATTGCTTATACCATAGTCACAATAAAGTAGACATATTTAATGCCCAAGCTACAGTTATCCTAAACTTTGTGTCATTCAACTTCTTCATTTTATTTTGAGACAGAGTCTTGCTCTGATGCCAAGGCTGGAGTGCAGCAGCACAATCTCAGCTCACTGCAACTTCTACCTCCCAGGCTCAAGGGGTCTTCCTGCCGAGTAGCTGAGTCTACGGGCAGATGCCACCATGTTTGGCTAATTTTTGTATTTTCTGTGGAGAAGAGGTCTCGCTATGTGGCCCAAGCAGGTCCTAAACTCCTGGGTTCAACAATACACCTTCCTTAGCCTTTCAAAGTGCTTGGATTATAGGCATGAGCTAGTGTGCCTGGCCAACTTCCTCATTTTAGATAGGATGAAAATGGCAAGTAAATTGACTTATGCAAAGATATACAACTGGCTATGAGCAGATATAAAGCCTAACTAATAGGTTTTTGTTAATTCCACATCATTGTGTTGTTATCTTACAAATGATAACTTCCTCTAGTGCCAGAGGGTCTGTGTAACCACAGTTTTAAATTTTATATGATGATGATTAAAACATATTTCTCAAATGCAAAGGAAATATAAGTTAGCAGAAATGGGTAACATTGTTCTAGATAGCTATCAATATAAATATGAAAGATTAGTTTTTGAAGATTATTTTACTTTAAAAAAAATTGACAGGTCAGTCATACTTTTTTTCCAATAAATTGATCTTTTCCTTTCTTATTTCAAAGACTATAAACACTTCCTGATGTCTTCTTGTCCTTCGCCAGGAAACTATGGGAATTAGAAAAAAGAATCATAAAAACATATATTATAATTTTGACCCATTGACTTGACTCTTCAGAACTAGAGTTCCTAAGAATATTTAAAACTATACTCCCTTGGGGTGTGGTGATTTTTAGGATACTGTGTTATTGGGCAGCTTCCTCCTAGTTTTCTCAAATACCTATATATCATGACAAAGTCAGTAAATGAACCATATATTTATGGAAATTTATTTCTTTCTAATTTTTTCATCATAGTCTCCAGGGTGTGCTATTCCACTCTGTGAAATTTTTATGTGAGCTGTAGTATAGTAATCTGTAAGCTTAGATTTCACACATATCAATACACTACTTTCATGCAATTTCTGATAGGCGAGGGATATGAGCTAGGTCTGCAAACCTAGATGTGCACACCAAATCATGGATTAGCAAATTACATTTTCTATGGAGCCAGTGGACCACTTCAAAGACACAGAGGAGAATTTTTTGGAAGGGTAAGTGTAGCCCATTATTATAAGTCCTTTATGGGAAATTAATACAGTGTTGGCTTTTAAACATGTAATGAAAAAAATACTCTGTTTTGGATCACCATCTTAGACCATTTCTAGAGACCAAAGATAACAAGAATCATCTGCAAATTAAAAGAGACTGACCAAAATGTGTTTGCATACATATAGTCATTACTGTCCAAAGAAAACCACCGGTAAGCAATATATTGGAAGCTAGTATAGTATTATTCTGAGACAAAAAGAGCCTTAAGTATATTAAGTAGCATAAAAATAATAATTTTGGCTCACATCTGTAATCTCAGCACTTTGGGAGCCCGAGGTGGGTGGATAACAAGGTCAAGAGATCGAGACCATCCTGGCCAACGTGGTGAAACCCCATCTCTACTAAAAAAAAAAAAAAATACAAAAAATTAGCCGGGCATTTGGCACGCACCTGTAGTCCCAGCTACTTGGAGCGCCGAGGCAGAAGAATCACTTGAACCCAGGAGGCAAAGGTTGCAGTGAGCCAAGACTGTGCCAGTGTGCTCCAGCCTGGTGACAGAGCAAGACCCTGTCTCAAAATAATAATAATAATAATAATAATAATAATTTTATTCAATGAAAAGACAATCTGGACATCAATTGTATACACAATGTTTATGAACTTAGCAAGATATAGTGCATGTAATGACATCCAGCAATGGTTGCCATCATAATATAACACTTTCATATATATCTTAATTTTTTATGGTTTTGTTAAGAATAATAATTCATAGTAGATTTTACACTTCTCAAAGGAAAATCTGCATCATCACATTTGGTTCACACAACAATGCTCTTTTCCAGTACAGGTTAGCAGCCTCTTATTGTCACCGTTTTTAGAAGAAAAATATTTAACTAGAGTGGTCAGTGACAGGATTTGAACTTGAACCTGGGTCCTTTGAGTTCAGAGTTTATACTATTCTATTTTGTTTCTGTATTCCAAGAGGAAGCTCTCTTTTGATAATTCACATAAAATAACACAAGTCTTTAGTAATATTTGTGTCACGTGAGGAAACACATAGTGAAGTTTTTTTTAACAAATTAAATGTGAAAAGAGCAAAATATGTAAAGTCAAGGTTAAAAATATCAAAATGCACTAAAAAGTCTTAAGAAATCCCAGTCTCTTCATTCACCTTATGCTGTTTTGTTCTTCAGAGGCAAACATTTTTAATTATTTTATTTTATTTTATTTTATTCTCGCTATTAAAGAAGCATTCTTGTTCAGGCCATTTTTACTGACATGTAATTTGGATCATTGCCCTCTTTATATCTTTATTTTTGATTTGCAACTCATGAGCTAGTAATATCCTCAGTCCCTGTCTAACTGACATTTCCAGTAGGGCAAATTCTAACAAGTAGTGGCCTCAGTACCTCAGGTTTCTCCTTTTGTTAAAGACGAATTTATTCACTCACATGTTTACATCATTTGTTACTCTGACTATATATAAGATTAAGGCATAATAAGGATCATTTTTCACTCTGACTATATATAAGATTAAGGCATGATAAAGGTTTTTTGCTTCTTACATATTCTTTAAAGCCCACTTAAATAAACATTAATAAAAACGAGTGAGCCTAGAAGTTCTTGTCTTGGATTTGGAAACAAGAAATATAGTTCTGAGAGGTACATTCAATTTTACATGAGAGTAGGTTTTCACTGCCCCATAGACATTGTCTTATATTTGTGGAAAAATTCAAACTCTTGTTGGAAAATATTGCATGCTGATAAGAATTGAGAGGGTTCAGAGCAGAAATAACTTTGAGCTAGTCCTTTATTCATTCTTTCACTTTCTTTTCTCATTCCTTTAAAGATCCACCAAAAGCCCCACAGATAGTCAAGGGGAAAGCCTGCCACCCAATAACACTAGCATACACTAAATCAAGCATTGTACTGCATTTTCTTGCCACAAAAATAATCTCATCCCTTTATGTCCCAAGATGTTTCAAAATCAAAATAAATTGCTTTGCATCTTAAAGGCATTTAGGCATTCTGGAATGAGTTTATCAGTGGACATCAAAATCTAAAAGCATTTCTGTTCAATTGGAAGAAAATTTCATGAGGCTCATCATCAATCGAGACAGCTGGGTAGCAAGATATAAAGCTATAGACACTAGAATAAAGAAATACATGGCTTGTTCTTTGGCACACATTCAGTAATGTGCCTTGGAATCCTAGGAAATATTAATGAATCCCTTTGAGGTAATTTGTTTCCAATAATTAGCCCAGTGGAATCTGTAGCATAAAAAATGAAAGGAGGTCTGAAAATAAACCCTATATTCTGAATTCATAGGTTAGTAAAGTCAGGACTATATGAATTATATGTTTTCATGAAAAAACTAACCCATATGTGTTTTCTTTTTATTCATTTATTTTTATGGGTATATGGTGTTATACATATCTATGAAGTATATATAATATTTTATTGCATGCATATAATGTATAATGATCAACTCAGGGTATTGGAGTATTAATCACCCTGAATATTAATTGTTTCTATGGGTTGGGAACATTTCAAGTCTTCTCTTCTAACTATTTTCAAATATGCAATACATGATTAATAACCATTGCCACTACATGCTGCTATGAAACATTAGAACTCATACTTCCTATCTAACTGCATGTTTGTACTAATTAACCAGCCTCTCTTCATCTCTTCCTTCCTCCCACCCATGTAACTTCCTCAAACTCTGGTGTTTATCTGTCTACTCTCTAACCCCAAAAGATCAACTTTTTAAGCACTCATATAATGAGTTGTGAGAATATGGGAAATTTATCTTTCTGTGTCTGGCTTGTTTTACTTAACATAATAATAGCTTTTTGCTTCAAATGACATGATTTTATTTTTTTATACCTGAATAATACTGAATATTATCCTAGTGTGTGTGTGTGTGTGTGTGTGTGTGTGTGT